>NW_010274856.1:0-20477 GCF_000690775.1 Eurypyga helias | reverse complement strand
GTGTCCCCTCTCCCTGCCCTTCCTTCAAGCTTGAATCTTTGTGGGGGTGTTCTGAAACCATGATATAAAAATGTGAGAGGCCCTTCAGGCAGAGGCTGATCAATGTCCTATGTCTGTGAAACACCATATACACTGGGAATGATGTCTAAATAATAAGAATATCATACCACGGATCTGTTGCAAACAGGGTCAGGCTCCTGACAAGCAGGACAAGTTCTGCTTGTTTGGTTAGGTTTTTTTAATGATGTTAATGTAGCCACAATCTTCACCCCCCTTGTATGCAAGCATTAGTGATGACACTTAATTCTGGGTGGAGGTGGTTCTAGCAACTTTTCACATGCAGTAATTACGCTCTTTCACTTAAACCAGCAAGATTGGGAAATGAAAATATAGGGACATTTTCCCTTTCTATGAGCCTTGCAGGATTACTGGGAAGGATCCTGCCAGAGCATGTAAAGCAGCAGCTCAGACCTCAGCTCTCTGTTCTGGAGGTTTGTGAGGAAACACAAACAGGCTTCCAAGGAAGCTCAAATAGAATAACAACTTGGACAGGAAACAATTTGTTTCTGTGAATCTGAATGGAGCAATGAAAAGTAAGACTCTGTAAATTGTTGTCAGTGATGAGGGGGAAAGGGGCAGTGGTTTGATTTTTAGTCCATAATTTTACTCAGTTTCCTACTGTAAAATGTTATTCTAAGAATCATGGCCTGGGGATTCTATGAGAAACCCATCCCAGTGATATACCGAGTATACCCGGTAATAACCTGCCATGTATAAATCCCTTAGCAGGAGATGATCCTCTCAAGCCCTTTAGTGGCCTTGTTGTGCAGTTAAGGGTGTGCCCTCCTGACAGTTGGCCAAATCTTCAGCCTTGCTTTTTCAATTAGGCCTTTCCTCCACAGATTTTACTATGTATTTTGCCAAACTGAAGGCTGAGGAAGGACTGTGACATAACATATTCATGGATTTTGTTCTGAGGAAATCCTGTACATAAACTATGACTGATTGCAACGGAGCAGCCGCAAGGAAAGGCACGGACTGACTGGCTAAGAAAAAAGTAATCTGAACTAATACATTTTCAGAGCTAAGTGACCCCGGGTTTTGAACATCTTCAACCTCTCATCACAAAAGTGTTTACATGCATTAAGGTGACCTGAGATGGCTGAGCCTCACGCATGTGACTGCTACTCTTATTTATGGAGCAGTCCCAGTGGACACAGTGCTTTGCTAAATATTTAAAGACTCTCCTTATCCCAAAGTGCTTCGGCCTGAAATTTTCATTTATTCATAGATTCATAGAGCTTAAGGCCAGACAGGACCGTTAGATCATTTTTTGTGATCTCCTGTGTTACACACAGCAAAAATTCTGACTCAGTAACTCCTACATAAGGCCCGTGTCTTGGAGCTGAGGTAGAACAGATGGCTTAGCAAGACATCACATTTTGATTTAAATACATTGAACAGTGGAAAATCCACTACATATCTTGGTAGATTGTTCTAGGAGCTAATTCCCCTTGCTATGAAAAAAACATGTTTCAAGTAGCCTGAAACACTAGCTTTAAAGAAACAAAGATGCTTAAATAAGGGGCTGGCCTGTTAAACATAGTGGAGGGAAAGACTCCAGTGAAATTTTGGAATAAGCCTCAAACACAACTTCTTAAAATCTTGAGACTGAATTCCAGGACAACAAACTTTCCCTTACCTGCTTATAGGTCTGCAATGGGATGGACACTCAGGTTCCACCTAAAACTTTCCTAAGCAGTTATGTGCTTCCCTGTGCTATGGTTATTCCTAGAAATGATGCTTTTGTGGCTGAGCTGATCAGCTGGGTGTGCTTGCCCTACCTCTGAGGCCGATTTAGAAAGTGAAGATCCCAACACTGTTAGAGAAGTCAGTCAGGTATGGAGTGTCCTAGTGCCCTAGTGCAGGACTGTTCTGTTAAAAAACAGATGGCACTGGCAGATTTTAGTGCATAACAGTTTAGCTTCTCTAGTTTTAAATCCCTTCCTGATGAAGTATCAGCTGTGGGTCTGAGCCAACACCCTAGGAGATTTGTGTGCTGGTGAAAATACTGTACACTGAGGCACACTGACACTTAAAAAAAAAAAAGAAGCTAAAACTGTGAAGTTGTGATGAAAATAGATAATAAATTATTTAGGGGCTGCATTCCTTCTCAGGAGGACACCGAATTGCCGACAACATTGGCAGAAATGGGAATTCCATCTGCAGTAATAAAGCATCTGTATCTCTTTCTACCAGCAAGTTGAGTGGCAAGTATCTCTCAGAGCCATGCCAGTGTAATAAGCTTATACATCAACGTAAGAGAGAAGCTAAGCTCTTTGAAAGTAACTGTGTAGTTGGCAAGCAATAGCTTTTACTCTTTATATTGCAGAGAAATAAAACTGTTTTTTTCCTCCCTCTCTCTCCCTACTGTGGTGCATTTAAGAAATTAAATGCAGAAATCTACTCCTAATGCACTATGAGGTTGGAAAAATCGTGCAAATGGGAACAAATTCCAGAAGTGAAGGTTTCTCCTACTACTTTCCTGTGGTTAGATTGCTCACCTTTTATATTTCCAACAAATATTGCTGGACTAAGGCTCACATGTAAGGAAGTTCTTGACAATACCAAATTTTTTGGAAAGGTCCATGTTTGTGCTGATTTGGACCGCGTGCTTCTCCAGAGGAAGAAAAAGACTTCTAGCCAAATCCGCTGCAGCTCAGAGGACTGTTGCTGAGCCTGCAGCCAGATCATTGCTTCACATGTGTCTTTGCTATCTATCTTTTATAGCTGTGTTTACACTGCATTTTCTAAGGCCCCGTATAAAAAGCAAACACGTATATTAGTTTTAAGTGCAGAGTAAACATGTAATAGGATGTTGCCAGAGCAAATACTGTAGGCAAAGAGGGAAGTTGAACCTGGAATATTTGGTCTTTGCAAACCAGCTTTTCACATTTTTTGTACTTTGTAGCTGTTCAGGGGGAAGCTTATGGCAAGGCTCTGACCCTTTTTATCCCAGAACTGGTATCTCCTGCTGCCATCCTACCAGGCAGCCGTAGCTTGCTGCTTCCTCACCTGCTGACAACCTGTGCTAGGTCTCCTTGCAGTGACTAGCACGTATGAGGATTCCTAAAGCTCGCTGGCAGAATCATGCCAAGACCGTGTTTGAACTGTCAGATGGTGCCAGGAGGAGAAGCATATAAATATTCAAGTACTGGGGAATGTTTCACCTCCTCAGATACTGGGCTGAGAGATACAGACCCGGTAGCGGCCACCTGCCTGCTTTAACACTAGAGGGAGGCATCGACTAAAAGAAATGGCAAAGGCTTCTGAAACAGCGCAATTTAAAACGATTTATGTGTCTTGGAAGGGAACAAAACACTGATTTCTTTTTAAAGCCTCTGTTTTTATTGGAATACATTACGGGAGGCCTCATTTGTTGCCCAGAATGCTCTCGGCCAGAGTGAAATTCAACCTTCCTGATGAGGCAGGCAGATTCAGCTTGCGCTGCTCTGCTTTGTCTTAGCTGGGCTCTCCTGGGACAACCTTATGCACTGGGCCTGGAGGTAGTTCAGCCTCTATAAATAGCTCATTGCTGAATTCTTGTGTGAGCAGATTTTGAAGGCTGTGCCAAAGAATAAAGAGTTGTGTTGGTTTAGTTCACTTTACACTGACACACTCAGACAGATTTCCCTGTCTGGCCTCAGACTGTACTCAAAGCAGAGGCCAGGAAGAAGAAATGTTAGTGCCTCACTCTGTATTTATTTTTCCCTAATTGCAAGCCTATAAGCAAAATAATAGGGACTGACTTAATGCTGGTGGCTCTGTAGGGATGGTTGTGGTCCCTGAGGAGGCTTTCCTTTTTTAATCCCATTAGCCCCTCCCATTGCAGTGTGGATCCTGTACCATATAAGGGGTAGATAATGCACAGCTCGCTCATTCATGGTAGGACTGCTTCCATGTCTGTAAACTACATTTTACTAGGTTGAACAAAAAGACCATAGAAAAATGAGAATAGTTATTTGAAGGGTCCACAGTAGTTTACAGTAATCTAGGGTTGTATAAAGCATATATTGTACTGAGCAGAATGTTCTAAGTTACATATCTAAAGTAGGGACCAGGTAGCTGAAAATCCTGCAAGTTAATTCCAGCAAAAGGGGAGAGGGAGTATGATTAACCATTTCTTCCCCCGTCAGGAAGGGAGTAAAGGTGGTTCACAGAGAAGGGAGTTGGGGTAGGAGAAAGGGACCAGGAGCTATTTGTAGCCAAGAATAAATCATGACAGTCTCCTGCCCAAATCTTTCAGTGAGCTCTGTTCAATGGAGATGCTTATTTCTTCTTCTTCTAGACTTACATCTGCCTTGCCTAAGCTGGTGAGCACAGCTGCAGCTAGCAGGGAAAAAGGGGGAAAAGTGCTCTAAGGCAGTCTTCCAGTCAGGTATGAGGGATGAAACACGGTGAGAGAGCAAGACAGGCAGAGCTGGGATGTGCAGATGGGGACAAAAGCAGATGTGAGAAAGAAATTTGTAGAGGGGTATCGAGAGGAAAGAACAGATGTGAAGAGTGAGGGAAGGACTGTTATGAAATCTGGGGACCAGAATTAATTGCTGAGCAGGGCAGTGCAGAAGTCTATGGGTGGCTGTTCTGAGCGAACTTAAATCTTTGAATTTAAGTGAGGTATAGCATACATGCTGATGGGCCCAGGTGCTCTAAGGTCAATGTGATGAAGGTCTGGAGAGATAGAAGGTCTGCTGTCAGAAGGTGCAAGTTACAGACTCTTCAGATGCATAGCAGGAATTTAAAAGAATAATAGAATGTGTAAGTTACAACTATCAAGACTCTGTTCAGAGCCACTTAAGCTGTTCCATGAATTTATCCTTTAACAAGTTCCAGGCAGTGCCTTTCATCCTTTCTGCTGCACTTAAAATGTCCTGAGTCTCTGGTGAAGTGCAGTTTAGTCCACAGTTCCTATTGCATCATGCTGCTCCAGCTCAGCCGTGTACTGCTTCTAATAAAGGAACTTTCACAGTCTGTAGCTTCATTTTGTTGAATCCCTTGGACACCTCATCATCTGTGATTCTCACCAAAGGCCTTGAGATATGTTTTGTTAAACAGCTAAAAGAAAATTGCGTTGGGAAAGCTGCTGATGTGGTTCCTTTTGCCTTTCAGAACATAATCCTGCAGATCTGTAGTTATTGTATCAGATCTCTGCTTAGAGCAGGGAAGATTTCTCAAGGTGCTGTTTAAGACTTCCTGGTTTGTGCTGCAAATTGTTAATCAGTCCATGACAGCATAAATAAAATTAAAGGGTTTAATTAAAACTAATGAATGAGTAAATGGAGAATACACAGCATGTTCTGCTTGCAGAGTGCTGGTGCTGTGAATAATTAAAATGTCACAAAGTAGGAGATGTCTTAGTAAAAATGTTGGAGCTGCAAAAATAGAGGCCCCTGAACTTTGGTAGTTTGGGATGGTTTTGCTCTTTAAATTGGTTTAAATCAGTTTACGTAAGTTAGGGGAAAGATACAAAAATACATACAACCCTGATTTTTATTAGGATGGAGTCAAAGTTGGAAGCTTGATGCCGAGCAAACCCTATTGCATTTTGGATTGGTTTGTATGTCTCTGAAGGCCTGTATTCATGCTGTATTAATTCTAAAACCATATCACCAAGGGGATTAGTTTCTTCTTTTTACTCATCTATGACTGTATTCTTGCAAAGTAAACTTGTTATTACAGGCTTTTACATTGTTATTACTTGTTAATGTTCTATCTAAAAGCACAAGCATTCTTTTGATTTAAACCCAAACCTGAACCACAGACTGAATTGGATCCGCCTTTGGCTCAGGTTTGGTGTATGTGACATGGTCAAATAACTGCCCAAGAAAATAATATTAGCTGAACTGTTTTAAATAGATCCAGGGGGCATGAGGTGGGAGTTAGAAAAATGAGGCTAAAAGGCTGATCAGACTGTTGTGAAGCTTGGCATTACAGGTTAAACCCAGAATATCAGTCTAGGAATAATATGAAAACATCTCTCATCTTGCTGCTTTACAGTGGCTTGCCATTGTCTGTGGTACAATGTGTTTGACACCACCCCTCTGTGACCTATTCTGAGGTTGGTGTTCTCCTCCTCCTCAGCTCTGGACTTTTCCCCAGATCTCCTGACGCTGTGACATCAGCTGAGGGAAGGAGCCTGTTGGAGGATGAAATAGGATCTGGAAAATGTCCTAGCTACCGACATCACTGGTGAAATAGTAATGCCCTTGCAGCCTGCTTTCTGTGTCATCATGACCCAAGGTGAGCATCAGTAAAGGACCTTACTCAGTGTAGGGGTTTAACTACGTGTGTTGGGCAGTTTAAAAGGTACCATACCTCCATCAAGTGCCTCTAGAGGCCATGATCTAATGGTAGGCAGTATTTGATGCTAGTTAGGGTGAGGTGAAAAGGTGAAGATCATATATGAGGTTAAGTGGCTATGCTGTTGTATAATCCTAGCTCTGTATCATGTAATTTCTTAAAATGGCTGAGTAAATAAATCTGCCTTGAGAATCTCCACCAATTTAGCCTGCTAGGTTAAGACTAGAGGAACAGTGCAACTTCCAAGTGGCACCATGGAGTCTTCCATCTCCAGACTGGGTGTTCAAAGCCTCATTTCTAATGATATCCGCAGTATATTCCCTCTCAATGCTTGGCTGTCTATTTAGCGGACAATCAGGCTAGATTATGGTAATGGTCCCTCTGAGCCTTAAACATTTATGAAGGAATGAGTAGACTTTGCCAGGAACCCAAATGATTTCTTAATGTTATATTAAATAAAATTTAAAAGTATGGCATAACCCTAACATATTTGCTGTTGAGTTAATGCTTTGGCATTATGAATAGTGTGGGAAAAAGGTATCTCAAAAATGCATTTTTCTCAGGAGAAAAGACTTTTGAAGACTATGTAGTTTTTATGCCTAGAGTTTTCTCCTTCCATATTTGTTTTTTGCTTACTGTGTTCCTAAATTCAAATATTTTGGAAGGAAAACATTGAAAGTCTACCTAAGACAAAAAACGTAATTCTCCCTGCACCTCACTTTGGATGTGTTTGAGTTGGGGGAAGTTATACTGAAGAAAATGCAAGCCTTTCAGTATGCTAACATCCCAAATATCTATACATAATCAAACTAGACTAGACTTTCTGGCTCACCCTATAGCATTAGAGGCCTTGGATACCCAGAAAAAACAATAGTTAATAACCAACAATTGTAGTTAACTAGGTGTGGTCAATTCCTTACATAAATTATGCTGATTTATGTGAATTCTTAGGCTTTAATGGCTACAATAATAATTAACTACAAATTAAAAATAATCACAAGTGCAATTGAGAAAATGCCTTCCCACTGGTTGCTTTATGATTCGGATTCAATTAAAGGCTTTGGTACTCATTTTCAATCAACCAGGGCTTGTATGCTGCTCCTGGTGACATCACTGTAAAACTGGGGTGAGGTTCTTATGAAGTCGGTGGCAGTACTCCAGATTTACATAGATCTAGCCAAAAGCAAAATAGAGTCCATCGACTAAATCATTCCCTTATATTCAAAGGGAATTGGTTTAATCTGTAATAAAATATCTCAGGGCAACCTAAGCTAAGCCTAGTTATTTGGCTTCACTGAGGGTCTTTGTGTGAATGAATCTTTTTAGATTTGAACCTGGAAGGTTCAAATCCATAAACAACCTTCCATAGACTTCACTGGAGCAGATCCAGGCTCTATAGAGCCTTTGATAAGAGGCTTTTCATTATAGCAAGACGCAGTTAATGTTGCAAAAATTTGTTGGGCTTTCCGTAAGCCCACAAATAAAACCTTATATTTCCTAAATTCCAGGAGCTGCCAAATATGATAACAATGTAGCCAGAAAGGGGAAGGGATGAGGTGTTTGGGACTCTGTCCATGCTGGTCTGTTCTTGCAAGGGATAGCTCTAATTAGCTATATTCTCTTGCTGTATATATCAGTACAATATTTTTTTTCCGAACATGGATCAATAAGTTTACTCATTAGTTTATTTTCTTAGCTACTTGTGAAGTTTTCAAAAGACAAAACTTCAGATAAAGATTCCTCAGTAAATAGTCCCATGTTTTTAACTGAAGACATATTGAGTTTAATACCTGCTACGTGGTGGGGAATACAGTGTATAATTCTAGGATTACTGCAGAGTAACTGGGGACAGCATTCATTTATAACCAGAAGTAGTATGACAACATTAAAAAGTAAAAATTAGACTAAATATCAAAGAACTTAATGACAGCTAAATTTACTACAGTTAAATCAGCCTAAAAAAACATCTGAAGTCCTGTAGCATGGGTCACATACAACTACGATATACCCAAACCTGGGAGAATACCATGTAAGGAATAATCTTAAATTCTTGTATCTGAACGACGAAGAAGAACAGTAAGGAAAGTAAAACACTGGGGCAGGTGTCCAGAGGGGCTCGGAAATCTTCAACCCTAGTATGTAATTGGAATTGCCCTTGTTGCATCTTGTCTATTGCTGCTCTAAATTCATCTGATTTTAGACTGTTTATGCCAGCAGGCCATCAAGTCATGCAGCTGTGAATCAACTCCAACAACTAGGGTAGGATCAATACCTAATTCTATAAAGAACTCCTCTTAAAAAGGACAGGAGACCAAAGCTACGATTAATAGATCCTTCTAGTGTACACAACCAATTGCACGTCAGAAAGTTGTCAGTATCCCTGATACAATTTACCCTGCATCAAAAACACAAACCTCAGCAAGTACAGAAAGTGAAAGCAATTTTGGAATGATCTGTGCTAGAGCAATTCCCTCCACAATAGGTCTAAGATAATCCAAACTGATGCTTTTTACACAAATGATTATAAATAGAAGCCAAAATTTTGTCAGACCAATAGTGCGAACTTAATATATTGGCCCCTTGGTGTCATTTGAAGAAAATTAATGCAGAGGGCCAAAGAGACAGAGTCTGCAATATGTAATGCTCCGGAGACATTGCTGAGATTTTGTTCCTAGTGTAGCAGAAGTAAACGCTTTTGGCAAGTGATAGGGGAGAAATAAGACATGTGCATAATTAAGATTAATCAGTAAAGCCAGTGTCTATCTCCTGAGTCATATCTGACATCAAAAAGGCCAAGGTTGTTGCATGGTAAATCTGTGCTACTACAGGAAGGGGGAAATAACAAAGAATCTCCTGTGCAAATTGTGCTGTAGATTTGGAGAAGGTGCAAGCACTAGTGAGAGTGGGAGCAGGAGAAGAAGGAGAAGTGGTCTTCTTTTCAGAGCTCAGTGGAGCTACCAGGCACAAGCCACCCTCACTGTTAGCAAGGAAAGGGGACAGTGCTTTCAAAATATTAGAGATAACAGGCAGTTGATGGAAGGACTGCACCTCCTTTTGAAGAATCACATTTTGAGCTTCTGCCCAGGTCATGCAGTTCAGTGATGCTCCCACATGGGCCCAAGCCTTGAAGGCACAATCTGGCTCTACTAGTGTTGTGGCAGTGGTTGTCTAGGCAGATTCCCCCAGGACTGAAATGAGAGACCTCCCATGCTGAAAACACTTGGGTCTGTCCAGACTGAGCTAAAGTGGGCTCTGTAATTAAGGTTTGTAATGGGCTTATATCCTTGGGGAAATGATCACAGGGCTCAGGAGGGGAGTGAACAAAGACCAGCCAGGCAGTGACCTGTAGGAAATGGCCACACAGGTGTCAAGGTGTTGGGAATCTTGGGCACCAGGGCAGGAAAGTGGATGCATAGGGATCCCCACTTAATTTTAATGGCAGGACTTGTTATGGAAAACACTATGGAAGAACATTCGTTGCTGCAGTGTCAAAACCGAGCAGTTAAGATGGAATTTTGTCTTGCTCTCTGTGTTAAAAATGCTGTCCTGCTCCCCTCTGGCAGAAGGAAGACTGACAGCTGTCCTGCTCTTCAAGACAATTTTTCACCCTTTTGTTCAAGTCCATGTTTCACTTGCCAGTTTTTCCAGAACAGGAGAACAAAGTGGTACCCTAATACAGTTTAGAAGATCAACCACTGTGCAGGCAAACGAGGACTCAGTGGAAAAAAATCTGAAGGAGAAAACATTCCCTGCTTGCACCACAAACTCAACCATTGTGAAACATTACCAAAGGGTTTTGGATACTGATACCAGCAGAGAAGAAACCAGCACCCATGTGGTCCTGCTATGTGGGGAACAGGGGGAAGGCACAGAAGGGCTGGCTGACGAGCAGGCGCTTTTGGCTGCGGGCAGCATGCCAGGGTCCCGGAGTGTGCATTTGCAAGGTACCAGTGCTCAGTTTATTGGGATGCAAGGGGAAGCTTTGTGAGCACTGAGCCCAAACCAGTGTGCAGACATAGAGCTTTTTAAAAGCAGCAAGACTTAAGGCTAGCTCTTGTGTGCGTGGGAGCTGATAGTGTAGGAATGCACTAGCTGTCCTGCTGCTGGCTCATGTGTATTAAGTATCTTACACAGAAAGTGCAGACAAGAGGGACTGGTTGCCAAATGCATTGCTAGGTAAAAGATGTAGATGGAGTTAAAGGTGAAGTTGCGTATCAGTCATTTAAAGGTTAAAATCACCTTGTAATAAGCTGTGCAGTTCCAGGATCTTCTGAATACAGATTATATTGCCAAGACAACCCGTCATGTTAAGAATATGGAATTAAAGCTTTTTAGCCTCCTAGTGATGAGGATGAAAACCCAATAAAGATGATAGACCTAGGCTGAAAAATCACTGCCTCCCATCCCTGCCTTGTGAGTTGTGAGAAGATAAGGTCCTGCTCATATGCATGGATTTGTGCAGTGAATGGACTTGTTAGCTACCCTGCAGTTTATTTCTTTGTCTGTGTAGAGGCACTATGTGCTCCTGGGATGCAGGGAGGGAATGAATTAGTGAGCTAAGCACTGATAAACTTATCTGGTTCTGGAATCCCAGCATAGTGCAACTGTCTTGGGACAAAGTACTTGTCCTGCGTTTGAGAGTTCGGAGACTTGTGCCTCCCTGTTCTCTGGTCCAGCTTTGTATTGTCTCATATGAGACATCCTTTGCTCTGCAGCTGTCATAACACTTGGAAACCACCCACTCTTAACAGGAGCAATTACATGTAACCCAACTCCTTGCCGTATGTGCAAGCTGATCTCTCCCACTGCCTTAATTCAGGCCCCAGAATCCCTTTGTTTTGCAGCGCTGTCACCTCTCTAGCAATAGCAGCAGACCAGCTTCATTATTTTCCAATTTGTGCTCTGCGCTGTGAGACCTCAGACCTGCCGGCCTTCTCCCAGGGGAATTCCACTTAAGCAGCTCAGACAGGGTGCTGTCTGCTGGAGATTCCCTTGCCTGCCTCTTCTGGAGTTACTAACAGGCTGATTTATGTTTCTTCTAATTGCATCAACCTATTTGTCAGCCATAATATTTGCTTCTGATTTAATTGTCTCCTCTCTGCTCTGCAGCAGAGATTTGCCATAGAGTTTAGCTTATTTGCACTGATTTATTTGAGCACTTGTTGCAGTTTACCATGGCCCTCCTTTCCATTTCTGTGCTGCCACGTTAATTATTGTGTCCTGGGCCAGTGAATGAAGATCATGAGGAAGAGCTGTGGCAAAAGAGGACTCCCCTTTCCCTCCCATGAGATCCCATTAGATTTATACTGTTTCATCCTGCATTTTATGATCAGGAAATTTGCAATGATGGGCAGATTTTTCCTGAGATGTTGGGGCTACGGTTCTTGCACTGTTAAGTTTACTTTCTCAACCAGTGTTTGTTTTGAGCTGAGACGTTCTGATTGATTTCCAGATTTTGGTTCCTCTGATGTTGGATGTTTGTATCCACTCAGAATTTAGCTATGAGCTTCCCTCCTCCCCCCAGAAAGCCCCAAACACTTAACATATTTTTTCCTAGGGGGGGAAAAAAAGAAGTATTAAATATTCAGATTTGACCAGAACAGATTTTATGTTTCTCAGGAAACTTCTATTTTAGTTCAAATCAAAACACAGACCATATGGGCTATTTAATTTACTGATCTCACTGTTAGTTTGGTTCGCAGTTACCACTGATAACTTTTATTTATCCAACTTGACTCTGTACAACTTCCTCAAAAAGTCTCTGGAAATCTACTGGAGTGGGAAATGCTCCAGAGATGTGCATATGATGGAGATAGTCCCTCTGTGAGTCACGGCTTGGGCAGTTTGGAGCCTTCCTCATGTCCAATCAGGATCTGAACTAGTGGTGTGGCTGTGGGAAACCGAACTCGCATTACCTGCAGCAGCGCCTTTGCTGTGGGGGAATGCTCCTCTCTTAAGTTTGTACTGCAGCCAGCCCCTCTGACCTCACTGGAGGTGGCCACTGAGCAATACCTTTCAACCTATTTGACTTCTAAGGAGCTCTTCCAGGAGAGCATCAGTGCCACGGAGTATGGTGGTGACCTGCGTTGTTGGACCCAGAGAGGGCCAGCCTCCCTGGGTGCAAGTGGAGAATTAACTTAATTTTTATGCCTTCATGGTGTTTCTAATAAACGCTAATGGCAATTAGGAAAAACTGGTGAAAAGCTACTTAGAATTTCTTTCCTGCATCCCTGACCAAAAGCGTTATCCAGCTGTAATAGAAGTGCTCCCCAGGGAGTTGTGTTTTGTAGTTAAAAGCAGGCTTCATATGCCAGTGCTTGAAATGTAAACAGGCATCTAAATACAGATAGTCTAAAGATAGGACCAGTTTGGAATTCTCAGAAACAAAATTCTGGGGTCAAAAATACACTATCTGGACAAGCCAGCCTTCTATGGGACCGTTCACAAAAATACATGTGCTGATGTAGGATAGCCCTCTCCAGCCCCTCCTGTGTTGAGACACACGGGAAAAGGCTGTTGTGTGCATGGGGGAGAAAGAGGTGGAGGGGCTGATGAATTTGCTCAGCACGATGCAGAATCAATGGCCAGGTGCCAGTTTGACATTGGTTTCACTGGTCTGGGATGCTGCTGTTCTGTGGAGTGGACCTTCGAGTGAAGGCTCAGTGGTTGCCAAAAGCCAGAATCAGAAAACACCAGTAGCTTGGTTGTGCCATGAAGTCACCAAACCTAAAGGTCATTGTCAGGAGGAAAATGACCTTGGAATAAAGCACTCGTGCTGCCTGGGCTGTTCCCCCCTCAGCAGCTAGCCCATGGGTCACATATGGTCAAGACAAAATTTCTGCCCTCAGTACAAAGAGCTGCCCCTGTGTGGGGTCTGTGGGGGTGTGAGGGGTGCGAGCTGGGCCTACCCGGCACTGTAGCTGGGGAGCAGACGGCGGGACCGGGGCTTAGTGGCCGTGGAGGGGCATTGGTCTTGGATCAGAGAGAACAGAACAATGGCAATACAGCAATTTTTTTCTGGTCAATAGATGGTGCTCACCAGCTACATTTCTGGCCTGGGTGGGAGTTCGGTAACCGTTTGAAGCAAGCCCTTTCGTGTTAACTCCAGTAAACTTTTACTGGACTGGGTTGAACTACCCAATTATGAAACTCAGAACAGGCTTTGGAAACTCTCCTCAGAGCAGACCTGGCCTAATTGACAAGGCAGATTTTTTTCCATCACTTATTAAGATTTTTATTTAAACTTAAACAATGGTTAAACAACAAAAAACATCATCTCCCATGCACAGTGTGCTGCTGGCAGCCTAACAATTTATGACTCTTAAATTACACAATAATGACCTAGTACCAAATAGGAACAGAGCATGTTTTTAAACATACTATCAACTAGGAACACAACATGCTCTTAAACTCCCTGAAGCCCTGAATAATCAGATTGTGACAAACGAATACAACCAGGTGGTAGGTAAATCAGGGCAGAATAGTTCCTTCCTGGCACTTGGGACCCTTGTGTTGGAGATAGAGGTTCACAGCTGATTTAAGCTAATGGTCAGCTGTGCTGTGGGTGAGCAAGGTGCTGTTGTACACCCCTCTGCTGCTGACGGGGTGTTTGCGCCCTCCCTGTGTGAGCAGTGCTGGTGCTGTGGCCATTGGATGAGGTGGTTCAGCTAAATACAGACTTGGTAGATCAGCAAGCTGCTCCAGGCTGTCCCACAGCCACGCAGCTATCTGTCCTGAGGAATACAGGGGTATTTTGCTACTGTGCTTTCCATTTTTTTTCTGTCAGTGGCCTGGACTTACACTGCTGTTATGCAGCTGCTCCTCAGTTTCACATCTTATGCAGTCTTCTCTGACAGTATTTTGATTAACATACTTTTTTTTTGAGAGGTAGCGTGTGTCTCCTGCTCTTGCTCCTGGCTGTGTCATCCTATCTCCTTTCTTCTGCCAACTCTGTTTTTTGTTGGATCCATCTGTGACCTGATTCAGTTCACTAATGTAGGCGGAAATTTTCAGTGTAGATCATCAGCAAGACCCTTTCACTCTTTCAGGAACAGTGAGCCCAGGGATTGGTTTAGTTAGCTGATGGAACTGTAGTCAGAGCCTTCCGGAACCTGTTCTTGCTCGCATGGAAGTTGACAGCAAAGTTCTGCCTGACATGGATGCTCCAGTCTTACACAGGAACAGCCCAGGCATAGGTTTTGTGCCTTCTTGGAGTTAAGCATACCAGGATGTACTTCATACAGCTACCTGTTGTCTGCATATGTCACCCTTAGGAAAGCAATATTTTAAAGGCCTCTCAGCTGCTTACAGGAAGGCAGTATATCACAAGGGAGAGATGTGTTGCATTAAAGACAATGCTCTGCAAATGCTATATCTGAGATTGACTTCCCAGCTGTCTCTTGATTTACTTATAATCAAGGGCATGTGAGTCACAGCTTCCTTCCTTTACTCTTCCTTGTCAAAAGGACCTGCTTAACACAAAGCTAGGTAGTATGATGGGATGTCTCCTTAAGCTTTGTTGGTGGCTTATGTGAACAGCACTAGTTTGAGTCACTCTATAGGAGGTATGGAGCACTTAGCTCAAGAGAAACTATCCAGTGTGTTCAAGCTGGCAGGAGTTTCTTATTAACTCCCCTTCCCCCAAAAGTGTTATCACAACGATCTAATGTGTTTTTATGGGTATGAAATCTTCCCCTGATTACCAAGCTGAAGGGAACATGAGGGCAATTTGTTCCAGTTAATAACCAGGTGGCTTAACTTGAAATAAGTTGGAATGAGAGCAAGTGTAAACCAGATGCAGAGAGAACGGAGTTGCAATCTATTGAAGAAGTGCTCGAGGTTTCCTGTACACATTTTTCTTCAAAGCAAATAATAATATGTTGAGAGTGCATATCAAGTCCGTGGCACTTTGTCCTTCCACTGTGAAAGCACAATTATGTGCTGCTGAGAACAGGTAAAAGCCTTGCACTGAACAGCATTTGTGGGAGCAAGCGGAGATGGTTGGATTGTACTGATATCAAGTCCGTGGCACTTTGTCCTTCCACTGTGAAAGCACAATTATGTGCTGCTGAGAACAGGTAAAAGCCTTGTAAAACAGGTAAAAGCATTTGTGGGAGCAAGCGGAGATGGTTGGATTGTACTGTTGTGACTCTGGAATAGTCTTCTCTAGTGGCTGTTTTGAGGTTGCCAGATGAGCACAGACTGTTGTGGGTCTATTTATTTATTTATTTTTAACTCATGGGCAATAATGAAATTTCTTATCAAGATTATCTTGGGGTTTGCAAGACTTTGTTCCTGGTTCTTATAGCCTGTCAACTGATAAACTCAGAGAAGGCATGTAGTTTTATATCTTCATTTCCATATGTCTGCAAAACTAATAGATCACAATGAAATCAAATTCTTTTGTGGGTTTTTTTTTTTTTTCCCCAAGATGTTGTCTCATTGTTTTCATGCTCAGAAGGTTTGTATCCACCTGATTCTGTGGTGATGTCCTAGAAGTATTTGGAATGATTTAAGGACCAAGAATACATGTTTATTGAGGTGAAGAGGGGAAATTCTCTACACTGTCCAATCTTGCTTGTGTTATGATTTTCATGTTAGGGAGCATCAGCCACATGTCCTGAAAGAATCTAAAGCATGGAGTCTTGCTAACGGCAAACCCTGCTCTTAGCACAATTGATGTATTGCTGGTCCCGTTAACTGTAGCTGAGGATTGGGCTGAGACACTGAGAAATGATAGACACTTGTTGCTATCTAGATTCGACAGAGTTTATGGAGGTTCGGATCATCTGTTCAGAGGAAGATTTTAGCAACACTGTGTAGACCCAGAAGCTAGGTGGTGTTGACAGCTGACTTGGAGCTGCATCTAACAGCAGCACTTTTCTAAGTGTTGGATTGGTGCCAGAAAGGGAAACCCCGCTCTGGTGGTCTTAGCAGCACATACCAACCAGTGCTTAGCTGTGTGTTTTTGCTGTTACCTTGCAAGTTCACTGGTGCTGCTGTTCTTTGTCAGAAAGTTTAATACATCCCAGAGTGCCCCATCAGTGTCTGGGTACTGGAGGCTGTGTGTCCATTTTGCAGTGTTTATTTCTCTGAAGCTGAGTGGGTGGTAGTTGTAAGAAAGAGGATCTCCAAAATCAGGGTGCTTTTGTTTTTCTCTGACATACTTCTTTCTCATGGCTTATTCAACAGAGTCTGAAAACTCCTCTCACTGGAAGACAGTTGTGAGGTGCAACCATCTTTCCATAAACCTCAGACTTGACAGAACTTCACATGATGGCTGACACAGACAGGCCAAGAAGGGTCTACACTTCTACCTTCCAGAAAGCTGTATAGGAGCAATAGCAGCAGATGCCTTAAGACCAGCATTTTATTTTCTGCCACTTCCAGTTCATCAGGGTAATGTAGCTACTTGTCTTGCCAGCCCAACCACAGTTTGCCCTGGTGGGATCTAGCCAGCATAAAGCATTCCTGGTCTCCACGGACTCTGCTAGCTCAGCCTGTGTCGACACACAAGGATTTATTGCCACCAACAGATTGAGGCATTTTGTTTAATCATCAAGATTTTTTACTGTCCAGATGGGAATGGCCAGAATTACTTGGCTGCTATAGATCATCTGTCTGCCAATTATTTGGATGAATTATAGATATTAGCAGGTCTGCAAAAACAGTTGTTAAGCAGAGCTTGCTTTCTTCCAGCTCATTAAGCCATTTAGCATTGCATTACTCTTCAGTTCACATCAGTTATATAATAATCTGACATCTCTGTCAAGAGCTAAACCTTTGCTGAAATACCAAACAACTATGGCTTAGTCACCATTAGAGGTGCAGGCTATTGTATTTATGTAACTGAAGGAACATAAATCTAGGCAGAGGAGCCTTAGGAGTGCTGTGTGAAAGCAACTTTTACAGTAAGGCCACTTTCTACTGTAACCTTGAGTAAAGCAGTGTGTCAAGAAATAGGTATGAAGCAGAACCAATTGACTGTTCCTCATATCCTGAGAACACCCAGCTGCTACAAGCAAGGCCATTAAGCAGAACTGTGACCATTTCACTCCTATAGTGGCCCTTTCCCCTGCTCCCTGTGCAGCACAGTACACATGCAGAGACAGGGTGGGTGGGAACTGAAGGAGGCATGGCATTTGTTGATGGGCATTCTGAATGGTGGGGGAGACTTTTTCTGCAAAGTATGTGTAATGGCTGGTGAATAGTACATGCTGTGGAAGTGGTTCATTTCAGAAAGCTTAATGGATCACAGATTCTGTGGTGGTCCTGAAGATTTGTTTCCTGAAGTTATACTTTCCCCACTTTGTCCACCCACTCTTTGGGAAGAAAACCAAAAGGTTTCTAATATTGTTGAGAATCTGCCCACAGACAAAGGAAATTAAATCTGTTGGTGGGACTTGCTTATTCTGATAAGGATGGCCTTGCTCGAAGGGGTGTGGTAATCCTGTGTGTTTCATTTGATGAAATTGTTATTCTCTTTTCCTTTGGTCTGACCTGGCTGGGGCACTCTGAGCAGCTAAACAACCAAGCTCATTCACTTGGCAGCCTTTGCTGCAGTTGCGCTTCACAGTTGTTTGGAAACCATTTTGCATGTGAGTTCATATTTAAGGTAGAGTTGGGAGCAGAAGAAAAACACAAGTGAGCTGCAGTTAAGAGTGGACTGGGACAAGAGCTGTGTCCAGGGAAAGGTCTCTGATACTGATGTTTATGACACCAATGTAGAGACCGTGCAGTATCCTGAACTGATGTGGGAGGCTGTGCTCTCCTTCTTCAGTACAGCAACTCAGACTGGTGCTATACAGGTAAACCACCAGGGAAGTATAAGGAAGTAGTCAGCCATACTTCCTAGCTTTGCATTAAAGAGGTAATTTCAGTAGGAAAGTATAAAGGAAGGTGCATCTCACACTGCCTCTGATTACAAGTGAATTAACAGGCAGCTGGGAGGTTAATGTGGTCCATTGGAGAAGATGGGGCTATGAGGAACTGGGTGGATGCAGGAAATTTTTTGAAATTAAATGTTTCTTTTTGACTCCCTCCATGCATCCTTCTCTGCCCAGGGTCAGTTCTACTGACATCTTTTTCCGGGAGAAAATCTAAAGTCCAAGAAAACAATTTCCAACAGTAGAATACTGAATAGGTACTGCCGTGACCCTGCTGACCCTGCTACTTGGCCCAAAACCCAGAGTCAGAGTTATGAAATTTTTTGGCTCAAGCTCAGCTTTTCTCTTTCTTTTCTAGAAGGGAAACAGGTCATTGTTGAGGAGGCAGTGGCTAAGTCACCAGCCCTAACTCTTGACAGTCAGTCCGGCACCCATGGAAAGCATTGCCTGATCTAGCCTCATGGTGACTGAGAGACAAATAATATAGAGAGGCATTTTTAAATACAGAATGTGATGTCTCATATGTTTTAAAACTTCTATTTTTGGGGTACAACAGAAAGAGTCTGTAAGGACAAGTAAGCTGTGCAATTTTTAAGTAAGATTAATCAGCACCATGTGCTCCTATTCTGCCATTCTTCACCTTCAGAAACACAATGCGGTTGCAGTCTGTTCTGTGGGTTCATCCTATGGTTGGTTCACAACAAGTCACCAAACCTGCAGTACCTTTGGCAGTGTGTGGGTAAACATCCCCTGAGAAACTAAAGCAGATGAAGGAAATGCCCTGTGTTTTTCTTGCTGGGGGAACAACAGTGTTGTTTAATATTCCATTTCCTAAATGAAGAAGTGGTCAGCCATGAGCCAACATTATTCTCATTTGGCAGATTTGAGACTGTTTACTAAGTCTGGTGTCTGAACTCGAAGTGAAAGGGATGCAGATAGACTGGATCTTCTTGGGCTTAAGCATGAGTGGAGTTATGACAAGGGAACTGGAGATCCTAGATCAGAGGATGCCAGATGGGAATGTGGCTCTTTGCAACTGGCTTCATGGTATCTACTTGTTTGACATCCGGGAGAGGACCTTGGCTATGTTGTACACAGTGTCTGTCTAGAACAATACAGGAAAGGCCCGGTAGGCCTAGATGTCAGCAGCATGTTTGTAGTGTGGTTGCTTCTCTTTCAATCACTGGGACAAGTATTCTGCATAGTTTAACTTCAATGTGATGTTGCCATGGCTGAGCTGTATATGATGCTTGAAAAAATAGAAATGGTTAAATAATCCGGTAGATAAACCAGTAGTTGTTTCTACTGCCACTAGTTATGTTTGCAGCTGCCTAGGCACTGAGTGACCACTGAAGACTTTATATTGAGGTTGTAGGGGTCAGAAGCTGTTGGGAAAGCTCTGAGGCTGTCCTGGGCGGTGGTGTGAGACCCAGGCATGCACACGCTCACGCACACATGCTGGCCAGCATGCTACAGTGTTTCCCAAAGGGCTGTGCAAAAAATAACTTGAAAAAGGAAATCATGTTGTTGAGAATATTTTCAGAATGCAAAATAAACTCTGGTCCAAGAAAAGGTATTACTTTGGAAGGAAGCCAGAAAGCAAATACAGCATGACCTGCAATGACCACAGCTCCTCTCTTCTGATCCTGGCCGGCTTCTAGCCTCCTCAGGGAGTGCAGTATTGATTAAAGAGAAGGCCAGCGGCTTCTGTTCTTATTTATCTCTATAGTGAAAATATCAGAATGCCAGAGTACTAGTCTCGAACAGTGCCTTGGATTGGTGAATAGACAGCCCAGAAAAAAAAATCCCACCTTGCACTTACAGGCTTCCTTGTGAAGGGGAGGAGGAGGAATGCTGCAGGAAAACATGCTCACTGAACAAGAGCAAAACATGTAAGAACTGTCTCTTCTCCAAATGCAAATTCATTATACTCAGAGAAAGATATGGTTATTCTAGTAAGGAAGAGCCATTTTTATTAGATTATGTCAAAGTGATTATCTTTAAGATTCAAAAAAAGGGGAAGCATTGCAGGATTGATTCAGGATTTTTTTTCAAGGAGTAAACCAATCTTAAGTATTATGTAAGCATCTTCAATCTGCTTATTCCACTAGAGCCAAACCAACATGTCCTTGCAAACAGACCGATGTACCATTCTTTGTCATCAATGGGATTCTCCTTATTGATTTTACATGTATTAGATGAAATCTTAGCTCCTTTTAGTTAAGAAGGGGG
>NW_010274855.1:0-1043 GCF_000690775.1 Eurypyga helias | reverse complement strand
CACTGCCCTCGGCAGGCTGGGAGCGAGGACGGGACAGCGGGACGAGTCCTGGGTCCTCTCCTGACCAGGTTTGAGTTGCACAAGCCTCGCTGGACTCGGGGGCCGGGAAACGCCGTCTCCAGCCGAAGGCGGGCAGCAATTTTATTCTGCTGGGATTTTGCAGCAGGAGAGTGGGTGTGCGGGGAAGGCTTGTAGGATGTCCGCGTCCCAGTCCGGCCTGTGCTCACGATAACCGCCTCTAAACACCTTAAGGCTATTGCTTCGCTCCCTAGCCTCTGGTAATCAGGCGTAGCCTGTGTTTTCTGCTTTAGAGCACAATTGTCGCTTCCCTTTCCCGAGTCAAGTGGGATTGGGGTCAAGTGGGATTGGGATCGGCGGTCGGTTTTAAACGCCGCTTCGCATCTGCCAAACAAGAGCGCGATCGCCCTTCTATTAACGATAAGTCTCTTCTTAAACTCCCATAAAACAAGTCATTGGAAAATCGTGTAATATGCCGCGAATACCTTGGCTTTTTAATACAACCTGAAATGCTCCGGAGCCACCGACCGTATTTAGCTGTTTATCCAATTTTACTTTGAGTGACTGCTTCAGCAAACTTGGTGGAGATCAAAGAATCCCCCCCCTGACACGTTGCCTTTCATTAGCGCTGCCGTCCCGAAGCAGCCGGGGAAGTTCGCTTGGAAGTTTGCCGGTTTGATACCGTTGGGCTGAGAAGCGTCCAGATATTTGAAAGCTTTGTCCGTTGGGGTAATTGCCAATTTGGCAAGATTCGTTTGGGGTGAAAAGGACGAGGGGGGAAAAAAACCCACGCACCCAAACAACGCACCCGACATACAGCCGCGCGCGGTCCCTAACCTGGTACCTATGTCTCTAGCTGTGACCCTGGCTCCTCCGGAGGGAAAAGGATCTCCTGGGGGAGTCCGGCATGCAGGGAGTCACCAGGGAAAGGTGTTGGACGCATCCGTGGGAGTCACGGTCCCTCAGATGATACTTTATCCGGGGAGGAAGTGGGGTGGTGGCGTTGACCAGCGCATCACCTGCTC
>NW_010274854.1:0-24170 GCF_000690775.1 Eurypyga helias | reverse complement strand
AACCCAAACAATTCCATGATTTTATCATTTTATGATTAGAAAAGCTAATATTCCTAACATATTAGTATGTAAAATATATACCTGGCAATGTGTACATACTCCTCTGACTCATGGGTCTAAACATAAAGTGTTATTTTATAGGTTTTATGATAGAGGGACTGACACCAAGTGTTAATTCAGGATCATTTATAAGTTTAACAAATGTGTTTCCATGTTTTTATGTCAGGTAATTAATTCAGTTATTAGATGAAACTGAAATTATTGTTAATCCTTTTGATATGCCAAAAGCAACCTTCCAACATCTTAGCACATTACTGTTTATCATGGCACTTTTTAATGATCTGGTAATTTTCTCTTCATGTTTTTCCCAACTGACCTGAATTAATTTTTTCAGGTCAAATTTTATGAGCCATTATATGAAATGCTTCACTAAAATCTTTACACACAATCGTATTATACACTTCTTTGCATTATTGAACTCTGCATTTGCTAATGCAGAGATTTTCTTGAACTTGCTTGCCCATTGTCGATCTGTGACTAATCTTCCACTTCCAGATAGAGATTAAAAAAAAAAAAAGTTGTCTCTATAAATTTCAAAAACAGGAACAAAAGAACAAAATAAATCAAATGCAAGTAGGTAATTTCCTTTTCTTTAGGAGTGAATACATGAAGCAATTCTTCTTTAATGTCATGTAGCTATCTTACAGTGCAACCACTTAGTTGTACACTCCACCCCAGGCTTGTGCATACTGCAGCTGCAGTCATGGTTACATCATCTGCATTTTATTCTAGCAATAATGTGCAATAGCAGCAGGGAAAGCTGGGCAGTATGATGCCCCACATAAATCTACATGTACATACTTACTGGTTTGAAACCCAGGCTGGAGTCTATTTTGCTGTGTGCTCCCCATAACTATTAGCTGCCACATGCTTAAGCACACACAGACTACTTATAGATGTTGCATTGGCAGGGGAGAGTATTAAGCGTCCTTATTTCGCACATAGCTTAAAAACTGCAGCATCTTGCAGTTAGTTATGACCCCCCTAAGCAGAATATCGCTGATGATAACTCTCCTATAAGTCACAAGTTACAGTTAATGTGTCAGTGCTCGTTGTCTGGTCTTCAGCAAATATAACATGGTGCTGAGGAAGTTTATATTACCTGAATAGCCAGTTACAAGTAGTGACTTCAAGTGATTTCTGTCTCCTACTGCACAAAGTGTAATACTGAAGGATGTTCATGTTCTTCATCCTCACAGGTAGCTGATATTTATTTTTAAAAGACAATTGTGGGTCTAGGGCTGTACTAAAAAGGGGGGAAAAAAAGAGAAAAAAAGCTTTGCTTTATGGAGAAAATGCTGGAGGAAACTCAGAGAACCACAAGCAGCTCTGGTGAAGGACTGCTTCTCTGCTACAGGTTTTCATGGGGTTGGGCACTAGTACTTATTGTTGGATTTCATAAGCAGACAAACCAGATATAACCTTAAACCTATTACTGACTTCCTGAATGCTCTGCAAGGTGATCTATAACCTTTCAAAGGAATAGTGACTGGCACCTTCATGACATTTTATATCCAGGCTGGCCAGGGCTCAAGACAGTGATCAGTAGGGAACAAGCCTGATGCATGAGAGAAATGAACTAAAGGTCATGACAGATATGTCTTATATTTTATGCCTTTTATTTTATGCCTATAATTCTCTGGGTTTCTTGCGTTACCCAAGTGATTGGTTTAATCTATATCTCCAAATAGAAACAAAGAAGAACTTCTTTTAGTTATTTTACTGATTGGTTTCTCTAAGCATTTCCAAAGAGTTATTTTACCAAATGTACTGAACACCAACACAATAGAAAGTGACCAATGTTTTCTAGATTTTCGTACACAGTTCTGAGTTCCTTGGCTCCCTGGAGGTAATACATCACTAATAGCGTCTTACTGAGATGTGCCTGAAATTCATGTGAACTTATCACCAAGGTGATATTGCTACACTGAAAGATACCGCATAAATAATTTTTTAAAATTCCAAAGGGAATGAATGTATGTGACACACAGCTCAGGTGGCTAGAAGTTTAAAAGCTATTACTTTCCATCATTAGTAATCCCCAGGGCTAGAGCATTCAGCTGTGAAGACTGCTTTGTACTTGCAGTGACACAAGGTCATCATAAAGAGATTTTTTCCTGTGGTGCTTAGCTGGAGCGTCTTTCCTCAAATGACTTCCACGGCTACAGGTAACCATGTCCTTATCACCAGAAAGCAAATACAAAACAAACAAAATAATCCAGGCCCAAAGTCCTGTATCTCCACAGAACGCTGAATGTCAAGAGTTTAAACTTGTCAAGAAGTACAGATTTCTGAATTTGCATTCTTCAAAAGCCACTTACAAATATTCAGTATAATGTATTTATTAGCGTATGTGAAATACTTCAGCAGATATAAAGAAATTGCCTATTATGTACCAATTTACTAGTTCATTTCACATTAGTCCATGATTTATACCACATAGCTTCAGTGCGATGACAGAATAGAAGGAGTAAAATGATGAGATTTAAGCTTTAAAATGTATTATGAAGTAGGCCAAAATAATAGTATTTAAAAGATGACTTTTAAAAAATCTTCCAATCCATATGCAAAGAAAATTGAAAGATAAAAAGAAGCATAATTGTAATCTTTCATTTTTAACTTGATTTTCCTTATTTGCATTCTCCTTCAATACAACTGTGTTCAGTATTTATTGTCATGACAGCTAACAGTAAAAGGACTGGAAAGTTGGTATTATTATTGGCTATTGCTTAGGTAACTACCATGTCTTGACAATTCAGAATTGTACAGATTTTCAGTTTTTGTTTTCTTTCCAACTGCAGTAATTGTGCAAAGCAATGCTGTTGTTATTCTGGTGAAATCTGAAGTGCACAGCTGTAAATCATAATCAAAATCTTGTTAATAATATTAGCCTGGAGTCTCCCAAGTGCAGAGACCATTTTTTTGTTCAGCCAGCATGCATGGATTAAGTAAAAATAATAAATGTTAATGAAGTGCAATTTTACACAATTTCATCAGAATACTCACAGGGGATGAAGCACCTGTAAAGATCGCATCCAATCCAGAAATCTTGAAAAATCAGAAACCTTTCAGTGGTCATTCAAATTCCTGTGCTGACAAAGAATCCTTGTTTCTTTGAGCATAATTACTGATTAGACACATAGTGAGAGAGAATCACAGAATGGTTTGGGTTGGAAGGGACCTTAAAGACCATCTAGTTCCAACCCATGGGCATCTAGTTCCATGTCCCATGGGCAGGGACACCTTACACTAGACCAATTTGCTCAAAGCCTCATCCAGCCTGGCCTTGAAAACTTTCAGGGAGGGGGCATCCACAAGATGCTTGTGAGCAGAGCAGGGAAAGATTTGCATTGAGGACATACAGAGTGGTACCTACTGGCAGTGACGCACAATGTCTGTGCAGAAGGGCACAGCAAGAGGAGGACGATGAGGACAATGAAATATACAGAGGGGGAAAGTACATATTTTTCTGTTTGCTGTGGTTCTCTTTGAGATCCTTCTTTGTCTTGACCAGGCCCATGAGACTTTCACTTTTGGCATGTCAGAGTTTTGCAACTAGTGCAACATAATCATAATTGTTTATATATAAATGTGACTAAGAAATGCTGTTCTTTCGAACCCACAATTTTCTAGGTGTTTTGCTCTTTAAAAACTTGTTTACCACAGAAAGTTGCCAGGGACACAATCCATTACACCACTTGTTTATTCCACATTTTACCATTTTTTTATATGTTATTTTACCTCTTATGCAGTCAGCAATTACACTACATCATGATAAATCCAAATAAATTGCTAACATCAACTCTGGCAAAAAAGCATTAACAGAGGCCACTAGTGAAATCTTAGAGACCATAAAATATATGTGTATGTGCATGTATGAATACATAAATGTATTGTGGAATATTTCTAATGGAGTATTTCACTGAAGAATAACCATTTATCTTACTGCACATCAGGTGTGATAAAACACTAGAAAAAAAAAAAAACCCTATCTTTGTTAACAAGGAATTTTAAGTAGTAATAGAACTTTGCTGCTGCTACCTTCCCCCTGCCCCAGCTCCCACACTAAGTTTCTCCTTGGTTAGAAATTTGAAGTTTTCAGGCTGAAGGAATATACCCTAAATTTTGAATGTCTAGGCACAAACCAGTGGATACATACTTCAGCCGGTTTTCTGCTGAATTTTTTTTTAATAAGAAACAAAAGATGCAATTATTTATAAGCAGCTAAAATAGCTAATGCTGTATGCACAACATACATCCACTGAAAACAAATTTCAAGGCTGACAAATGTCTTGGTCTTTTGCCGGTCAACTGCACAGGCATGAATTTCACTCAACTTGTGCACAGGAGAAGAATAGCCTTCACTTTCAGATGCTCAGTAGAGCACTCAAAATCCTGAGGAAGAAATAATGTCCCTTACAAATATATTTAACTTGCTTTCCTCAAAGAAGAATATGGAGGGAAAGTTCTCTTTTCCTTTTGTGGAGTCATTGAATAAAAATATACATAACATAAATTACAATAGATAAAATTTGCAATAGCAATTTAGAGTTATTAAGAAAAATTATTATTAAGAATTGATAACATAAAGCAGGGAGTATCGCTCCAGAAAGTTGCTTGAAGGCATAAGTATTTTCCACTTTGCAGCCAATCAAAGTAAAAATTAATTTTAATTGCATATTACAGGGTTTTTGTAAAGAAAAAGAAGAAAGAAATAAAGCTGCTTTGTTTTAACAGCCTACTTCCATCCTTATACAGGAATACAAAAAATATAATTTTGCTTCACTGGGCATTCTTCCCAAATTTAGGAATAACCCTAGTAGTGCTGATTGGAAATCAGTGTGGTTTTCAAGACCAGAGTTGCAATTACCTCAGTAGATCTAGGTATTAAGAATCTTCACAGCATGTGTATCTTACACAGAGGTACATCCTAGACAAGTTGTGCAGAAAATCCTGTAAGCAAATTTTAGGGTAGAATTTGAATTAAATATAATTATAACCCCCTGGGCATAGAAGTAGCAGCTACTATTTCCTGAAGCAATAATTAATAATAAATTAATGCATAATGAAAATTCATTTGTATTAATGAATGATACACTAAGCAGGCATTAATATTACATTAATTTTGTATTTTTAAAATCAGATAATATGAATCTTAAGAATATGACCTGTCCTTTATTTCTTTATAAAGATCTGTGGGACTCTAGATAAAAAATACTCAAACTATTCCCATTTGAGGAAGAGGCATAATTGTGCCTCCAAAGGGATCTTAATTGACTGTTACAGGACAAAAAGAAACTAAGGGTAGAAACTAAAAGAACAGTAACATAATTAATCATAGAATCATAGAATCACAGAATGGTTTGGGTTGGAAGGGACCTTACAGACCATCTAGTTCCAACCCCCCTGCCATGGGCAGGGACACCCTCCACTAGAGCAGGTTGCTCAAAGCCTCATCCAGGCTAGCTAACCAAATTTTTTTTTATAGCAAGTAGATTTTGTAAAATCTGGTTTCTGATGCAGAAAGTCAAGCTGATCAAGGTGCCTGGGCTGACATAATATCCTTCAACACCACTAAGGAATTTTCTTTATGACAAGGTGTAATAGTGTGATAAATACCCAGTCCAGTAGTACAGTAGTTTAATGGATAGAGCTCAGAAAACACTTTTAAAAAGCAATCACTGCTTTATCCCGCTGTGTTAGTGGAGTCCTGAAAGAATAAAATGTGGTTTAATGGAGGTATGCATATTGGCTAGTCGATAGCAGTGTGGCTACCTCAGCAGGCAGAAAATCCTGGTGTCAAGATGAAGCAGCTGGAATGGCTGTGTCCATAACCTTCATGGGGTATAGACCCCAGTTTACAATCTTCTGTATGTACTCAGGTTCCCCCAGCCAGAGAGTTAATTTGATCACTCCAGATAGGAGCGGAGGATCTAACTGACTGATGGATGGGGACCATAGAAAGAAGTACCACGGCAACTTGATACTATAAATGCACACAGCATCTTCAGCAATGCTTATGAAAGAAAAAAGAAAGAAAAGATAGCAACACTGATATGAAAACAAGCAACAACAATTGTGAAGTGGCAAATAATATATCAATGAATTTGGATCACCCGCAGTTTTTTCACAATGTGTATTATGTCTCATTCAAAGGCAGAAAATGGTCTCCTACAACAAAGTGACCCTGCAGTCGACCTGTGGATTACATTACCAGCAGAGCACAGCTATAGCCATTATTCTCAGACCTCAGAGGGGCAAACAGTAGCCAGTCTGATGAATAAGCAAGGAGAAAATTCATACGAGAAGGAAGAAATTTTTTTATCCCTGTGTGACTTTATGTTGAGATTAGCTTCGCTGCAAAAAAAAAAAAAAAAGGGATTGGGAAAAACGATTGAAAAGTTTGGAAAAGATTCAGATAATTAAGACATAATACAAAGCCTGGAAAGCACATTTCAAAAGAGCTTACTGCTAAATGAAGTTTAAGCGAAGGCTGAAAAGAGACTTGATCACGGTTTATATATAAAAATGTGAAAATTATACTTTTGAAAATGAAGGCCCCATGTCTATTGCAGAAGAATATTCTGTTGTTGAAAGAGGACAATAGACAGATACAAAAAGGAGAAAGGGATACCGATGAGATCTATAGTATTTAACTATTAAAAAATACAGAAATGTTACCAATCTCTTAGATGTATATTCAGAATACTTCTATGGACTTCTGGCATGTTAACTGGAGCGCAATTAAGTAATGTGCATGACTAAGAGGGTGCAACCTGCTCTTACCTCTGCAAAGAAACACGACTCAGACAGGCAAGCCATTCGGCAAAGCAATACCACAACATGAACTGGAAAAACTATTTGAAATGTGGGGTTTGCTACATGGGTTTTGAAAAACATACCTGAATTATAAGCCCTTGGAAAGCTGTGCTTGGAAGTTTTTCATAGCCATAAGTGGGTTAGAAGTTCCCTCTGACCTTCAAGAGATTTAATCTTTGAAATATACATAATTTTAAAAATGGGACATGGGACTCTGACTCACTCCTAAGTTACCCCTAAGTATTCTACTTAAAGACTAGCTTAACTCTAGTTTACAGTTACAAAACATCAATTTATTTGACTGACAAAACTTACACTGTATGAATTCTGTATTCAAGTTGAGGCTAGCCTTACAGAAGGGTTTTAGTGCAGTCAACCAAAAGAAACACACTTGGCTTGTAAATAGCTACTTTCCACAAGCTGTAGCGTGACATTACCAAGTCACTTCCCCATCACATGTAGCAGAATTTGAAGTACACAACATACGCTGTTTATTTTTAGCTGTAATGCCTCATAGTTCACCTCATTTACTTGATTTTCAAATGCAATTTTAATGTTCCTTTATTGGAGGTTACTATCATTCTTATTAAAAAAAAAAATATATACAAAGCAGGTACAATTTTCAAATTTTCATGGAGAGGAAATATTTTGGTTCTCACTCCCATTCTCCTCCCAGCCAACAGCAGAGGCACAAGAGCTGGAACTGAGCACCAGATGAACCATTTCCACAGACGGTGCCTGCAAAATGACGGCTCTGATCATATATTCACATTTTCTAAGCTGCTCACTGTTGGCCTCAATCAGCTTCCACTGAAGCCAATAATAAAACTTTCACTGATTTCAGTGGGAGCAATCTGAAGCCAGTAATTAGTAATTTCAAAAACTTTCTTTTTGACTATATTTCTTTTTCCTTTTTTTTTTTTTTTTTTTTTTTTAATTACCCTTCAGATATTTAACTGTCCTGTACAGGGCTGTGGATTTTATTTTTTTTTTTTTTGTCCCCACGGAAGTCAGTATGGAAGGGGTACATAGAAATTTGCACTGCGTTCTCCTAAAAATATTTTGTAGTGTTTTTAACTCAGTATGACATCTAGGATTTTTAGGCTTATCCAAAAAAAGAAGCAGCATGAAAGTAGGAGCATTTTCTCTTGCAACTGTCAATTGTATGGAATAAATAAACTTTACAAAAATGCCTTTTAAGCTACTGGGAAATAACCTTAATATATAACTTCTTCAACAAGAGACCATTCAATTAACTTACATGTTTTGATATATTTTATGCAAATAAAATAAGATAGGGTATTTTTAATGTTTTTAATTAAACTCAATGCCCAAAGCCGCCACATAATATAAAAAAAAAAAAACCCCAACAGATAATTCTTTGAATGGCAAGAATATAATAATATGTTCCTTTAACGCAGGGCAATATATTTCATACCAAAAACAAACAAACAAAACAAAACAAACACCACCACCCCTCCCCCCAGAAAAAACCCACTATACACAAACCAGGTAAAATAATGTTAATTGAGCTACCAGTCATGTCTCTAAATTACTGAGCATGACACACTGTGTGGCTACCACTTTCCACACCAGTATAGTCAGCTAACGGTCTCAATAGGATAATTTACAGGTCCCAGAAAAACCTGACTAGATGTGTTGAACCATCTGTCCAATCCATTTTAAAGCATTTTGGATTCATTTGAGTATTTAAGAAATTAAAAAGTAGGAGCAAATAATTTGAGACTATTGTTTAATTTGATGTACCAGGACTGGCAAAGAAGCAATTTCCAGTACTGGGATATTTCACTAAAAAATATTCTGCTGGGAACTAAGGCAGTATCTTCAGCAAACAAATCTTCAAACAGTTTTGAGGGGATTCTTTCAGTGAATTAGAGAAATAAATACACAGACAAACATTTGTTGTTGAACAGCATCCATGCATGTAATCCCACCAAGAATTTCTAGGAGTTGTGATTCTTCCTTGAAACTTTCTTGAAGAAAAGCCATAAAACACAAAATCAATGAAAAATTGTTAAATACATGTCTTGTACTAAATTCATCAACTAACTATAAGCTTAATTACATTACAGTGTACATGTGGGACCTCAGCTAAGACCAGGTGCACTTCAATGTTTTTATTATCTTAGGAATATTTGGCTACAGGAGAAGATAACAACACAGTGCACCTGAGGTTGGCCTATATCTAATTACGCTGATTGGAGAGAGCTTAAAGTGCTTTTGAAAAGCAGTAAAACTGCTGCATCAGTGAAAGTGATTTTAGAACTCAGTTCTGATTGCCAATGGGGGCAATTTTGGAATCCAATTCATAGAAATATTTTCAGAAGTTACTTACTTAAGATATTAGTTTTTCAGTTGTTGTTCTAATAACAGCTTTTCATTTTTTTAAAAAAATACCATGTTGTTATCAAAATCCTACCTTCATTTAGATATTCCCCCTGCTTTTCCTAGGCACCAAACGGTAATAGAATACAAGGCCCTTTAGGCTGTTTCTTAACTTTAAATGTCTGAATATGCTGATTTTAGACGAACAACAAACCAATTTCCTAATGGTTGCAACCCATATTCTAGAGAAACTACAGTTTGTTCTGTATTTTATTTAGGAGACTGTTCTCGGCTACATTTTGAAGCATTCTCTCACCATCTCCAGGAAGATGGCTAGTCACACCATGGGAATTCAAGGACATAACAATCGCAATTTTTCACTCCTTTGTTCTCCCAGAGTACATTCCATTTCTGAACTACCTGATATCAAACCAATTATTTCATACCAGCACATGCTTCTGCATCCCTACCCCCTCTCTACTGCATGGTTTATGCTAGCCATCCAGCAGCAATACCCCACTATTCATCTGACACAGGTAACTTCTTATCAGGTAAATATCTCCTTGCAATTTTGTCCTTCATAGTTAAGAATAAAATTTTCTGACTTAAAGTGCACTTTGGTGGATGTGGTGGTGTCTTCCAGAGGCTGCTGGGTTGGAAACAGTCATTTCAAGGTGCGTGTAAAGCACCACTCACCTAGAGGACTCCAGAAGCCAGAAGACATTTTAAGAGGCAACATTATTGAGGTATTTCATTGCTGCATTGTAGCAGAAACATCTTGCCAGTATGTTCAAGGCATTCTCACATGCTAAACAGCTGACGTCTTCAACTGTGAAAATCTCCAGCTTCTCAGCTGAAACCTGATGCAATTTTATTATTTGTTTGTTATTGATACAAACATCTGTATCACCTCACTTATAACTGGAAGCACTATATAAAATAAACTGAGTTCAGTCTAAAATTAAATTTATAAAGTAAATTAATAACAACAAATTTACACAAACCAAAATCATGTCATAAGTGATGTAGCATTTGTGTAGTATAGAAAATAGGCAGTGCATTTTCCTACTGAAATTGATATTATGGAGTCCAGATATCCAAATATCGTTACAATCTAAGCCTCAGAGTATCCTCTGTGGTGTCAGGTATGCGCTCTGGAATATTTTTAGCTCAGGCCATCTCAGTCCAACCTCAAATCAAACCATGTGATTGTGCCATGTAGAGTCACCCACTGACACTTGTATACCTGTGTTTGCCACAGTGTAGTTAACATACATTTTCTAGTATTATTTCACCTCTTTGTCTACTCTTTCTGGACTCTTTTCCCTCTTGTTCTCTTTTTGCCCAAAAACAAAAGTATATGAGGGTAGAAGGTGGAACTGTTTCATTTAATCATTGGCATGTCAGGGGAAAAGAAGCAATGTCTTCCTGTTATGAAAAATATGGAGTTATTCTTTGATTACTGACTGAAATCTCATAACTTTTGTGCTGTGAGGCATGAAACTCATCCTGTCAAAAGAATAGCACCTTCATGTAGAGTTACTAAATATTTATTTCAGTGGCAATGTTCTGTAAAGCTTCGACTGCTTAGATTGAGTGCTACTCCCAGACCTTTTCCTTTTTATTGATTACATTAACACTTCTAACACTCTGCTTCATAAATAGTCACCAGAGAGCATTCATTCAACACTCAGTGAAACACTTTTGCATTGAGTAGCGTTATATTTGCACATGCATAAATCAGATGAACTGTCTTTATCCAGTTGGGGTCACAGAGCGTTCAGCTCACTCACTTGATACCAGTCAGTCCCTTCAATGAACTCTAAATGCAATAGATGTTTTTTTCTGCCTCTCCTAGATCTATTTTAAAAACTTTCTACGATCTGCTGAATCTTTTGTTCCAGGCCCATCAAAAAAAAAAAAAAAAAAAACCAGAAAGGATGTAGATTGAACCTTCTGGGAAAAGAAAGTTCTGAACACAGCTGTTTTCCAGGAAATGTGCCCACTTTAGAAGACAAGATAGTGTTGTCAGAGGTAGATGAAATGCTTTCAGTGTAATGAAATTTTATGGAGCAAAGAATTCAGTCATATGAATAAGGATCACAAAGTTCAAGGAAGATGGGGAAAGATGGACCTACTAGATCTGCCTTAGGATATGTCCCTCCTGGTGAGACTTACCATGACTTGTGAGAAAAAACTCATGAACCACAGCAAGGCCTTGAGCCTGGCTGTCTCATGTCTGTGACCTGTGTCCTGACCACTAGCATGTTAGAACTCAAAGTACTTTTGATCAATTACTAGCAAAAATGTACTTGTCCATCAAAAATGGACTTCTGATGCAAGTTAGACCGGACTTGTTTTTTAACAAAAACAGTGACAAGAGATTGCTTTGATAAAACATGAAAGTAAAACATGAAAGTAAAATAAATTCTGTGACTTTTTGAATGATATTATGAAGAAGGATTATTGACCTCCAGACAGCTCAAGTATTTAATGTCAGCAGTGCCACATGAGGAAACGTGAGGTTACATGAAGAAGTATGGACACAGGTTTCAGTCAAGGGCTTTTATTTAACTAATGCATCAGCAATTACTGAATGAGATGTGGTTTAAATGAAAAATTGCTCAACATGTTAAGCTGTCATGCCTGTCCTGTCAGTGGGGTTAGTTTAGATAATCTCAGGGCCCACAGGATGGCACTGTGCCACAGTAGATGTAGTAGTCCTGAAGATGCTAAAATGAATATTGGGGAGTACATTATAGACTCACCTAAGTATTACAACCTCTGCTTATATGAGAATCATTCCCACTTGTACATACCAAAGAAGAGAGCTGCTTCTTGAGTGATAATGCTTTCCCTTCCTTTTAGTGCTAATACATATGATTGAATGTGATCCCTTTTTGGCACCTTATGTGATAGAAAATGTCACTGAAAGTGATAGTCCACTTTTTATCCACTGTCCTTGGCTAGCAGTGTTTAAATCAAAACAGTAAGAACTTAAGGTTAAGAGAGGAATACATACACAAAATAAAAGGCGTCATAAGAACAGGAGATAGTTTTAAAATCTGGAAAACAACAAATGAGGTGAATTCTACAGCAGGCAGGACAAACTTTAGTGCTCAAAAGGCTGGCCTGCAAAGTGTGTGGATTAGAGTCACTTTAGAAAAGAAAAATACTCATGCCTATAATGGCCAATTCAAACCATTTATTTATTTGTCTATAAATGCAATTTCCAAGATCTGGTTCTTGTTCCAAGGTGTAACAAAACTTTCTGGAGCCTGTTAAGAAAAAACAGGCCTAATGATAAGAATGAGTTCTGAACCCTCCTTGAGAAAATCCTCATGAATTAAATATGTCCATATACTCTCTGTACTTGTCTGAACACAAATGTGCTGCTGCTTCCATGAAGACTTCATATTTCTGGAAATGCTTAGGATGCTGTTGTTCAATATGCATTTTTGTGCCTGACCCCTACCAAGATTGCTGTCCTTGAAACTTAGAGCTTCTCAGATGAAACAGGTTCTTCATCATTTTACAGACTATTCATAAAGGCTCATCTGCAACATTAAATGTAATTCAAGTCACTTCTAGTCATAACTAAGGTTAACTTCAGTTGGACCTGTACAGAGAAGGACAACCAGAATGATAACAGGAGTGCATAACTTTCCTTACGGGTATAACAGTGCACCTGAAGCCCAAAAAGTAAAAATTGAGGGGATTATGATTAATCACTGAATGCTTGTACAAAGTAGATGTAAACTGGCCATGAATACTCTAACCATCAGAAAAGCAGCATTTGGGTGCAACATTTAAACAGAGAATTTAGGAGCAAGAAACCTACACTACAGCAAAACGGAGTTTGATAAATTTATGTGTGGAAGTGAAAACAGTAAAGACTTCTGCACCTTTCAAAACACTCATTTTTATTATTTGTAAAGCTCTTTGCCGTTAAATATTCATGGTTTTAACCTTCTGTTAATGGCCTTTGTGATCATGGGACAATTCTCCCTTTTTACTGAAAAATTCTAGGGACTTTTTCACTACCAAGACCATACCTAGAATTAGGGGTATCTTTAGGATAAGCGGCTGCACTTTATCCACTTGGAAAACTTTTCTCACATTTGATTCCTATGCCACTTTTATGCACTCAGAATTATACTGTTTCACAACATTTGGGATCAGAAAGGAATGTTCAGTATTAGAAGAAATAATTTTGAACATTTTTGTCTTGCTCTGTAAATTATTTCCTTTCTTTGTCTGTCTCCCAGTGTTACTTTGACTAAAGTCCTTCAGACTTTATATTTTCCTAGTTTTAAATAGTATGGTGATTTCAGGATGCTTGCAGAAGAACAGATGTGGGGCAGAAAGGCTGTTCTTCAGAAACATTGCAATTTTATTTTTTACTTTATTACCAATGAATCACTGCCTGTAGTAATGAGGAACAGTGACTTAATGCCTCTACACAATACCTTCCTCTTGGGAAAAGGTCATAACTCAGTATAATATTTCTGCAGCACTGATGCACTCTTCTACCTGTCACAGGTGCCAACCTTCACTGTTAGGACATCTCTTCCCACTGGACACAATCTAGCTGGTGCCTGTCTCCACAGGACTCTCTTTAAGTTTATTGCCATTGATTAAGATGTCTTAATTGTTTTTTTATAAGTAGGCAGTAATTCACAGTCCTCTGTATTTCCTCAGGTGAAATCTATGTGGGCTAAGACCAATTTACTCACATGAATGCTTTTCATTCCTTCTTTTAAATCCAATCAGGTATTTTCCTCGCCCAATTTTATGCTGTTTCTCTTCCCCAACTGCTCGCTTTTGTTATTTGCTAATGGCTGGGAGGAGTCCTAGCCATGAGCTAGGACACTACAGTGATCAGAGCTCTGAACACCAAACAAAAAGGAGCCTGCAAAGACGACATTACTGTAAGTTCCTATCTAGAGTTTTATCACTCATTTCTGTTCATGTGTGAATATAAGCCTAAATTTGAGAAGAAAGACAGTGTTCATTTGTTACCATTCAGCCATAAATCTTCGCCACTTGTAGGGGAGAATTCCTCTTCACAGATCCTAAGATGCATCAAATTCTTCTTCAAAAACCACCCCTGCATTCCACTGGCACATAGAGTTTTCAAAAAACTTTGGAGAAGGAACTTTCCAGTGACAGAAATGCAGAAGTCCAGATCATGTTTAGGTGATGAGTTCTTAGGTCATTCTCACACTTCTCATAGCTTTGGTAAAAAGCTTTCTGTATGGAGAAGAAACAGTCATCTCCCACCCATTAATTTTCTGAAGAACCTAAAGATAACGATGCCTAATAAGTCACTAATTAATTAATTTACTGACTACGAATAAGGAGGTTAAATAGGAAATTTGCAAGAAAAAAGCAAACTGTTGCAAAATAATAAACAGATGATTTTTTTTTTTTTTTAGTACTGGAAAGCTGTTCAACTTCTTCCACCTCCCTCTCTTATCCTTTCTTCAGTATCTCCCAAATCTCTCTTTGTCTTTCTCCCTTTCTGTCATTCTGTTAACCAAAAAATTATGAGCTTTTATAGTTACAAGACCCCAGACCATGAAATACAGCCATATGTAGCTCTTCATTTTTTTGATGATGAGCTTGCATGGTGCGTTCCTCTGATTTTTACGCTCTTCTTCAGTTTTCAGTTCCCACCTTGTTTGTGCTCAGTTTTTCTTTCCCTTGAGCATGTTGTCCCAGATTTTAATACTATTAGTATTTGATTATATTTTAATGTCTTTGTCACAGGGAAATCCAATAAAAATGGGTTTCTGTTTACTCTTTAATTTCTTTCCTGAAAACAATTTGCATCTGCAGTGCCTTGCCGTTGTCACAGTAGGAATCATGCCCTTTTTTTACATTGTCTCATAATTATTTGTTCCACAGTAATCAGGGATGAATTGAATCTATCCCTCTTTGTGTTGCTGATTAACTGGGAGGGGTAAGAAAAAAAGAAAAAGAATGCAATGCATGACCTTTCCACTTGAGTAAAATGGAGGCTCTATATACAAAGTGTCATTACTTAGGTTATTCCCAAAAATGGCTATTTCCTTAAAGTATACACTTCTCTCAGACAGATAGGTGGTAGTTACAGGCAAAGGAAACTGTAGTTTTCTAAGAGCCAGACCCTCTTTGTAGCTGAAATGTGAGGGGGGAGGCTGGACCTGGGGCAGATCATGAGTTTGTGTTCAGGCCCCACAAACCTTGCACAAAGGGTGCCAAAGCAGAGAATCTTTGCAATCACAGCATATGTCCACTTTCAGCTGCTGGCATTGCAATGGTACTTCTGTCACAAACTTTCCATTAAACCCGGTTTGGTTTTAAAGAACTTTCTTCTCTCGTAACAGTTTGTTCATGGCTTTGGGACTCCTGGTTAAGAAGAAAAGCCATGAATATTCTTCTTCACAATGTCTCAGTAGATTTCCCTAGTTTCCTGGTTTTTTGCAGAGCAATTTCTGCAAAGGGCAGTGCTCCTGTTGCCCTCTACACTGGTGCTCTCAGGTATACCAGCCTTGGCTGTTACAACTCTGTAAGACTAGAAATGCGTAAGTAAGAGACATGGAGTCTACACGGCAAGTAAATTGACTATTTTAATTCTATTTCCATTCACATTCTAATTATTCTTAAAATTAGTGGTAGCAATAAATTCATTGAAAATTCAGCCCAAAAGTGTTTGGGCTGTTTTCACAGAAAATCTGATCAAGATTATGTCATCGATTACAGATATAGCTCAGATAAATTACACTCAAAATCTTGTAATGGAAAAAAAAAAAGAATTCAATGGTATGTAAAATCAAGAATTTATTGTCAGGATAAGTAAAACCTTAATAGCCTAATCAAAGAGCTTTTATTAGTCCAGATCTAATTATTATTGAAACAGGAAAAAAAAAAGTTACCAAAAGTCTCAAAAATAATAGTATAGTTAAAAGTGTCTAGAGACTTCTAGATTCTACCCCTTTCCAAGGTGTTTTGCTCATGCTTTCAACACTCCCTGGGGTCCTGGAGGTGATGTCTTCAGTCTGGTGAGGAGCACAGCAAGTTGTCAACATCTCAAGTCCTTTGTTTGGAGCAGCATGATGATGGTGGAGGTTTCTTCTTCCTTACTCTAAGATTTACCTGGGTGTTATCTGATGTTTGAAAACATGCTTTATACTTTTGTCTTTCTTCATTGGTCTGTAAGTCACATTATATCCAAATTTGCAATATATATATGGCCTTTTTCACATTATATACTTGTTCCTTGTTCCCTTTTTTGCCCCTAAAAAGCTGACTTCATCCAGCCCCAGGTCTCCATTTGATTAACTGATCAATGATGAGTTGTTTATAGCTGTAGGCTCTCCAGTGCTGGAATATGCCTTGACTCTCATGGCACAGCAGTCTGTTCCATGACTGCTCCTCTATTCCACATCCTGCATCCCAACTTTTCAAGGGGTCTGCTATCATACTAGGGCTGTATTCTCTACACTATGTCACCATTTGAGTCATAAATATTTCATTCTTCACAGAACAATGCTTTTTTTTACAGCTATCTACATACAAAACTATGGTTGTACTTATACAAATATAAGGAAAATAAAATAAGTTAGGTACATTCATCTGGTCTTTAGAAAAATTACTGCTGTCTATGGAAAAACAGAGCTCCAGGCAGTCCAAGGAAGGTTCAGACAAAATCAGCCTGAGAAGCTTTAGTCCTGAGGCCTTGCAAATTCACTCTAACACCTGTGGCATATTAATAACCATGACAGTGCTGTACTTACTGGGCTACAGAGCTACAGGTAAGTGGTAAACAAACACCCTAATGCCCTAATATGTTATTAAGCGTTAATTAGTGTGCAGTCACATGCCTCACGTACGCATCTAAACTTTTTGTTTGAAACATTTTCCATTACCAAAGACTGTACAAGACAACACAGTTATCCCACAACGAAGAACTGAGTATCCAGAAGAGAGCTGTGCATCCCGACAGCACCTGTCAGAGGAAATGGTACTGTGGGCTCCATCACAGCAGCCAGTCTGTAGACAGACCAGTTTTCAAGGCTGCCACTCTTGTGCTCCTCTTGAGCACTGCATTAATGCATCTGGAAAATACATACATCATTTGAAGCTGGTGAATGTGTAGGTAACGACAGCTAGTTCTGTGCATTTTACTATTTGGAGGGAAAACGTATATTAAAAGATCTAACTATTTATTTTGGAAAAGTGACCATTGAACTGCAAAGACCTACCACTACATTTTGACTGGAAGTATAGATAAGTGGTAAGACATAGTGTGTCGCCAGAAATTAATTAATTAGAGACAAATACGCTGCAAGTGGGAGGCTTTGAGGATTTGAGGTTCCTAGGAAAGTAAGATGCTTTCAGTAAAGCAGGTGCTAGCTATTGGTTTTTTATCAAAAAATCACATGGTACCAGGTACTTTTGCACTTAAGGCAAAAGAAAACTCCCATTTATTCCAAGTCTGAAAGATTAAACATAAAGTAATGGAAGATTCCTGTTGCACTGGGCAAGATTAAACAAATGACCCAAAATGAAATTTGTACAGAATTTAAGCTCTAAAACCGAATCCCTGAAAACCCCGCTCACCTCTAATTATCTTGAAGAAACCTAATGTTAATCATGTTGAACATCATTAAGATGCAACAAACATTCACCCTCAATTAGATTGCAGACACTCAGCATCTTCTTGTGTCACCTGTCACTCAGGGCAATGCATCTCCCCAGGGAGTGACACAGAAGAAAACTCCCTCAATGAAGGGGACTTTCTCACTGCAACTAAGATGAAGTTTGTGATCAGATATTTCTGAAAAAGGTCAAAGTAACAATGAAATAAAATATGGATTTTTGAGCTTTGCAGAAATCTCATGTTTGTGGTGGGTTTTTTTTTTTTTTTAATTTCAGCATTTGTGACTATTCCTTTGAAACCATCACTTTTTACTAAAAGTTGAAGAAAACATGAGGGGACTAAAACTTACACAATGCAAAAAGAAAACAACACACCTTTTTCTATTGAACGAAATATTTCAGGCTGACAACTTTTGGTTTTATGTTACTTAGTTCACCAAAAATCTAAAAATAACTTTTTTTATTTTGCCAATATGAAAGTTTTCTCAAGTTTTTAATCCATTTGCAAAATTTGAAAAACTCATTATTTGCTTTTTAATTTTTTTCTCAAATAACAAATCCTATGTGTTTTACCCTGTTTTCCTTTGTTCCCCAGTGTTTCATCTATATTTTTTAATCTGTGAAATGTTTTGATTATAAATATTTCTGATGTGATAGCAAAGTTAGTTACTTAAAGTCTTATAAGCTCTGATGATTCAACATATATCCATCAACCTGTGTATTAACAAAAGCACCATTTATATGGTATTAATGCATCACCTACTGATGAAGAGCGTGATAACACTATCTGGGCAACCCAGTACGAAGTACTATTTCAAAAACATGAGTGTGTATCAGCAGCTAATATTACATCAGACAGATTTACATTAGCAGAAGGCTCATAAATTCAAACAGTAATCAAATTAACTATGAGACTGTGTTGGGTTATTGGTAATCCCCTTGGGGTATGCTTATACTCTGCAGAAGCCTTGGTGAGTAAAGCAGTTCATTAACAACAGACTCCATCCTAAGGTGGAGGCTCCAACTTGGGAGAGATGATGCCAGATGGATGCAGCTCATTAGAGGAACATGGTCCTAGCTCTAACGAGCTATGAATCCATCCTGTCAGCTCTTGGGCAAACAAGCAGAGTAGAGGCAGGAAACCAAGCCAAGTACAGCTGGCTAATAAGGTATGTAATTGCCTTGTTTCTTTGCATTTGCTTTCCAAATCTAGCAACTACGTTGTTGACTTTGCCCTTTAGTAGTTTACAATTCACTTTGTTTTCCATCAAAATCCTGTGTTATGTTCACAGTGACTTAACTGAAGGCAAAACATGGACCTGTGGCCAGCGTACCTCTCACAGATTCTGGTACCCAGTGTCAAGAAGTCTTGTCCTGCTAAGCTGCAAGGGCTTGATACGAGGCGTTGACCATGAAACAAATGGCACAGGGGACATTCCCTTTATTAAATGTTGGAGACTTGGTGACTTGAAGCAATGCAGAAGGAAAGGAAGCTGTTTTCATGTTCAACTATCATCTTACATCATCCACCCAGTTTTATTCTTCATCAGTGTTCAGAGAGCCCCCAGTTTCTTATAAAAAAATGCTGGTTAAGGAGATGATACCACTTCTCTATTCAGTACTGAAGGAGAGGACAAACCTCCCAGCCCAAAGGAAGATGAGCTGTGCCAAGCATCACCTGATGGTCTTGCTGAGTAGCACCTCCATCCGAGGAATGGTCAGGTTTCAGCTCTGACTTGACCCCATATACCATTGGTTAGCTCCATCCAATTTCCCTGCTCAGTAGTCTGTCTGGTTTGAATTCTTTCCTGAGACCTTCCTATGAACAGTTTCAGGAACTCAGTCCCCAAGGATTTCACCCTAGGCAGAAACCACCTAAAAATTACACGTGGCAACACTCAGCACCTGAGTACCTGAACCTTTCTGGAACAATTTTTTTTAATTTAACATGAAATATCTACCCTTCTCAGAAAAAAGAGAGAAAAAGAGTGGTTGCTGCTAGGAATTAAATATGCATTGTATTCTTTGGGAAGCAAAAGGACACTAAACATTATTCTCTTGCTAGATGCTAGAAGGGTAGCAGACCTTGCAGGCATATCCAACAAGCTTTTTTGTCAACTAACACCGAAATCTTTAGTTCCAGTTATGTATCAAACTACATAGCTGCAAGGAAAAACTAACAGAAAACTTTCCTTCTTTCAGCTTCACTCTGAATCTACAGCAATTGTTTTTGTTCTTTCTACTTTTTTATGTTATCAGCTAATATTCACCAAACACACTGAAGAATTTCTTTCACTCTTCAGTCAGTAAATCCACTGAAATCAAAACCTTACTGAGGACAGCAGATTCACGCTGCTGTTGAAATGGTTAATATGAAAAGAGAAGGCATGTTTTATGCAAAAAATCTGATTTGGCTGGCAACTCTGGAGTAAAGCAAGTAGAATTATTGCCATTTAAATTTTATATCCCACTGGAACAACTGTTTGGTGCAGAAGCTGCTTCAGACATAGGGATTATTGTTTAGTTAAAAATAATTATGGGAAGAGCTGAGAGCAAAACTAATTCCTACAGATAGAATATATATTGTTGTAGCCACTGCACTGACAAATGAGACTCTGATAATCTTATGATTAAAATGTGCTCAAGCAGACACGAGCAAAATAAACAGCAATAGATTTAAAGGAAATGTAGATGTAGAAAAATGTAGAAGTAAAAAAGACTTTTCATAAATAAGTGCCCCATTAGAACACAAATAAATGTATTGGCACCAGGAGCTTACATGAAATCACATGGCAGCTCTGTCCTGATTTATATAAGTGCTGTGATCCTCCATATTTTTCCCTACTTTCTTTACACCTTTTTTTTTTTCCCTGAAAGGAAAAAGAGAAACTCTCAACCAACTTCAACTAAGCTATTTCAGAGTAACATTAAAGCTTTGACTTAGGCTGACAAATGACCTCCCCGTAGGGATCTCTTTCTCTTCACAAAACTGGCCATTGAAAAATATTGTAATCAGACATGGTAGTGATTTTATTGGAATAAGCTTATTCATTCCTGTTGGCTGTCAAGCAACTCTCTGCATGAACCATTTATCAAAAAATCAATGGGAGGCTTTTGAATATCATTTTTCTTGAAAACTTATAGAAATACCTAAGCTTCATAAATGTATTGATGTGTGTCCCTGTGTGTGTGGGTGAGCGAAATGAAACTGTCTCTGGACAATGAAAAATGATAAGGAGCTCTGAAGTTCTCTCAGATGAAGTCCCAATATGGCCAGAAAATCCCCCAAAAAAACTTTTCATCAAGTAAGGACACTCTGTGGAGATTTCCCAATGCAATGGAACAAATAAATGAGCAAAATGACTTCCAGAAACGTGAATTGTAAGACAACTGTGGTGATAAAAAATGAGTAACACTCCAAGAGACTTTCTAAAACTAGGACTACATCCTGCAAAAAGAAGCATCCTCATCATGTCCTGTTTGTGCTGGATTCTCTGGCTTAAGCAGCTGTTAAAGACCGCTGTCAAGAAATGGGATAAGGGATAGACACACTGTTGTTCTAACGTCTTACACTTATTCAGGTTTTGTATATAAATCAGTAAAGTAGAATTTAGATAATTTAAATATATGTTAACAAATTGCAATTTGCAGACAGAAAGAAGAAAAAAAAAACAACAAACCAAACAAACAAACAAAAAAAAAAACTAATCCAAAAACATTAGCATTCCTAGTATACACATACAGATAAATTTCTTTCAGGAGATTCTGAGATATTTGAAAAGGCACATCAAATCAAAAGCTTCCATTATTTTCTTTAAGCCACCATTACTCTTCAGCAGCACAAAGCTGTTGTTTCAAAGGCGACGGGAACCTGTGTGGTCCTGCAAGCATGAGCACAACCAGTTTTGGCTGCTGAGCAATGACTCAGTGATTAACTCCAGCCCACTGTAGGATTTCAGCCATTGGACAACTTTGTCAATATTGATTGTAATTATCCGCACCTTGATCAGAAATATCTGATCAAGTACCACAAAGTACAGATCTGGTGTATGATGACCTCAGGGACAGAAATAGAAATAAATGTTATGTCTGCTTGGACTCACTCCATTATCCAGTAACGGATTCAGGTTTTCTTCTTGTGCACATATGAAGACACATCTGAGTTCAACCACAGCCCAGTAACTTTTTGTTCAGGCTCTCCAAAAAATTTGCTTTGGTAAAAACATATGGAAGGACACACTGTGTGTAAACAGAATAAATATGCATACATGGGCAGTGGTACCACATGCGTAATGTGCATAAAACATATTAGGTGATTTTACTCAAACATGCATGGAAAATTTTGTGCAGAGAAAGAAAGGAGAGCTCACGACATTCCCTTCTAATGATACAAGGTGCGAGAGAAAGACTGCCTCATTTCCATGCATCTTGCAGTGTGTGCAGCCCACGGGACAAAGCTTCACAGAAGACCTCACCTTAGGCAATGTGCATTTTACCTCAATTTGAGGTTTCTATTAGCGTTTCAAAGAGAGCACTGGAGAGCTATGTCTCCCAGTTTCTCACCTTGCATACTGAATTCTTTTCCATCCGTAGATGATAAATGATCACAGACATTGCATTTGGTTTGCCAACTGTAAAACATGGTGTGTCAATAAGAGAGAGAACACTGCCAAAATTAAGTAGATTTAGATCTGCTTAGAACACTGGAGAACTTAAAAAGTACACTAATGTCAGTAACTTTTTTTTTTTTTTAAAGTTCTGGCTATTATATATGAATGTGGATGAGATGGACAGATGGATGGAGAAAGCGACTAGAACCCTAACTAAAATTGTAAGAGAGAAAGATAGGTTGAAATAGCATAAAGTAATACTGTTTGTAAGAAAAGGTGGCAAAGCCAAAAAGCATTAATGCAATGTAACTGTAATAGAGAACTTCAGAATAAAGCCATTTGTTCCAGTGTGACACTGATAAACAGACAAGGAAACATATGTGAAAATTAAAAAGAAAAGAAAGTTAATGAGGGCTTCAGGAAGCATTTTTCATGCAAGGAATCTTAATATTCCAGCCGGCATTCGAGAGCAAATTGTGAGACAAAAGCTCTGTGATAATTCACGGAAGAGCTATGTAAAATGTCATGCTGTTATGCTGATTACTGGTTAGATTTATGACATAAACTTCACAAATTACAGTATGTAGAGTGGAGAGGTGGAATAAATACTCTTTTTATAACTTAATCACTTTCTAACATGAAAAAGCTACAAGGTGATTCTTCAGAGACCAGAAATGTAACCTGTAAAAGCTTTTTTTTCTTTTGTGTGTGTGTGTGTGTGTGTAAGCTTAAGCTTAATAAGAGGAAATTGGAGTATTCAAATCCATCTGAGACCACAAAAATATAATATTAGCAGAACAAATTACTCTCGTGTTCAAGCTGCCAAAAGCAATTTAGTCTGTGTACATAGAAACAAAATCACAAGATTAAATCAATATGTTTTTCCCATGTTTGTGGAGAAAAGATAATTGATTAGAATAGCAGGTCACATCTATACTAATGTGCCATTCAGTAGCTGACATCATCTCTCTCTTTGGAATGAACACCAGCTTGTAATACTCTCTTACATACCTTTTAATTACTTTCCTTTGTAGCCAGAAAATGGAAGGGTAACTCATTAACCTCCTTTGTCTTTCAAGAAGGTGTTTTTTTCTTAATGTTTATGCCTGTTTGGACCTGCAGTTATTCCCACAGACTGCAGAGGTATCTATTAGCAAAGCTGGTCAGCTGCAAGTTCTCTTTCATTGCTTAATATATTCAGCAATCTGTTCTTCATGATTCAAACCCATATTCCAGTCTTATCAGTAAATGGAAATTTCATAGATTATTCTTCCTATTTCTAGAAGTGAAACATTTTTGTAAATGCTAAAACTATTCTACAGATTGTTTTGTTGGCGGCAGATGATAAAGGAAGGGTTTTATAAAGAGTGATATAAAACACTGATTTAAAACTGAGACATTCTACTTCTAAGAAGCATTTCTTTTACTTATGAGTAATGAATCCTATTTAATACATTGTTAATGCCTTCCTAAAGCAGAATCATCAATGTGCCGGGAAGAAAAAATAAATAGATTTCCTGGATCAATATAGAGTTTTTCAAACTCAGGATAACAGAATTGGATAAAGCAAAAAAATCCAAATTAGAGAGGAATCATCAGAAAGCAATATTTCTGTTGTTGTTGTCTTGCCTATTTTCCTCTAAGAAGGAAAAGAAGAAAAAGAAGAAAACCCCTGTCGTGGTTTAACTC
>NW_010274853.1:0-5141 GCF_000690775.1 Eurypyga helias | reverse complement strand
AAACCGTTCTGTGATTCTATGTTTCATCCACTGGCAAGAGGCTTTGCTCCTTGGCTCCACGCAGGGCTCTTCGGAAGACATGACTGCGCACCTCCACGCAGCCTTGCGCTGTCCACACACAACCGAAAACCCCTTTCTCATCCTTCAGTATTTTTCTGAGGACTGTCTTGTTGTGGCATCTGTGAAGGGAAAACCTAGTAACCATCAGGCTACCGATGAGGCTGTTGCCGGCATGTGGTTTGGGATCGTCTCGCTTGCGTCTTGCACTCCAGCCCTGCGTGTCTGGTCTGAAAAGCAGACTGTCAGTTGCTGGGGGCGGGAACTGTGAGCAGAGCTGCCAGGCTGGATGGTAACGCAAATAAACCACCAAACCCGGAGAGCTGCAGGAGGACAGGCGGCTAGGCTTAACCTTCCCTCGAAGCAGCAGAGGGTTGTAAGGGGCCTGGCCAGGCTCTGCCCTGTGGGCACCAGTATGAGAAATCGGCGCTGAGAATTCGCCCTGTTTTTTCTGTCTTGAGGGTCATCTGCCCACAGACTGGCCTGTAAGTGGGTTTCGCTCAACTGCAGCCCCGTTGTGGGTACCTGAACTGGCTTCATTGCACCACCCTTATTCACTTTTCCTAGTAAGTAGGAAGCAGGTGTTAATGAAATGAGAAATGGCAATAAATACTAGCGACAGCGAGAAGAGGCACATGTCCTGAGCAGCTTTCTGTCTGCTCAGAAGGTGGGTTTGGTAGTGAAAATACCATTTTTTTCCTTCTCTCGTTATACTAAGGCAGGGTAGGATTCACAAAGTCCACTATCTGAAGGAAAAGTCAGCTGAGACGCTGACCATACTCAGGTCCATAGTTAAGACTTTCCTCCAAATTCTGTTTTGCTCTGTGAGAAAACGGCTGTAGTTTATCAAGTTATGGGCTGCAGTCAGTATTTTCTGTGCTCTTTAAGAAACGCTTTAACGCAGTGGCATCCTGATGACTGCACTCGACTGCAGGGCTGCAGCCTTTCGGGTGCCTCAGTTTTGGCTGACGGCTTTTCAGCCTGGGGCGTGGACCAGTTGCTTTCAGGAGCTGTTTAGTGCTGTGGTTTCGGTAAGAAGAGACGGGTTTACCTTGTGACTCAGCCATACGCCAGGTTTGCCGTTAAACACAGGCTCCCTCGGTTTGTGAGTGATGGGAGTGGTGAACTCTAAGAACTTCACGTCGGCAGCAGCTACGCTGGCGTTTCAGATCCGACTTCTTAATTCGGCGACGGTGATTTTTAACTACCAAAGGGCTTGTGATGGCTAGAGAAAACGGCAGCCGGCGCATACCACTGTCCAGTCAGGAGAATATACAGCGTGGTCCTGCCTGTTACGCGGAACAGGAAACTAGTGATGAACAGAGGAGAAGGAACCGGTGGTGTTTAGTCTGAAACAGCTGCAGGGCTCAGCAGGATGAAAGCGCAGCTTATCCAGGTCTGTCCAAGATAAAGCAATACTTTGTTCTTAATGCCGTTGGGACAATCAGCCAGGAAACACTGCATAAAATGTGTCACTGGTTCGTAAATGTAAGCAGTGATGAACTCCCTTCACAGAGAACGGGTATCACTCGCTCATGGATTCTGCTGCCCCAAGGACTTATCATTCATGCCCATGGTGTTGGGTCATCATTAGAAAAACGCTGGGGGAAGGACTTTCTTTTGTGAAATGCCTGGCATTCACAGACATTCATTTTAGGCAGTTGCATGATGGCATTCTCTGCGTATTAACTGCTTACTAGCTAGGGCCCAGCTTTTCTTTCTCAATGAGGAAGCTTCCTGGCGGAATTTCCTTGAACAAACAATTAAGGACACGTGACGTACTGCAGAGCAGGCTAGTCTTAACTGAACTGAAGAAGATGCAAACACGTCTCTACAGCTGCTCTTAGTATGGGGAAGATTACTTGGTAGAAATTTTGGGATTAGATAAAATCTTGCGGGTGAATCAGCACCATCGTAAAAAGCACAACTTTCAGCCCACTTACAGACAGCGGCAGTACCTTTGCCAGCTGCTGTTGTCAAGGTGACAGGTTGAATGAAGGGCTATACAGCGCAGGCAAATGATTCGGTAATAGTTATGGGATCTGGAAGGCAGTAATAATTTTCTGGACAAACTGGTTGTATTTAAGCAAAAACTATTTTTCAGAATTCTTACTGATCTCCTGAGTGAACTTCTAAAGAAAACAGAAAGCAAATTTTGGTACCTATGATAGTGTGATGGGCTGACAGGAGGTCCTTCCTCCACACCTTTCCTTGCTCCATACCTCGGAGGAGAAGCATCCCCTTTTACCTCACTGCTGTTCTTTTTGGCGGGGCCCGTCAGAGAGCACCGCAGCCACCAGCGTGTAGCGGGCATTTCAATTAAATCCCTCATCTTTCTGGAAAGACACCTCGTCTGTGCAGGAACTCTAATGGGACTTTTAGTCTCCTCAGCGAAACCCTTAGATAGACTGGTCCTCACAGGAGAGAAAACCGTGACTACAGGAGGCAGATGGGCAAAACACCTCGTCTGAGCTTTTTACTTCCGGCCTGAGGCGCATCCGGTTGTTCAGGCAGTTTAGCAAGATGGGGAGTTGATCCAGAAGGCATCACTGGAAACGTGCTTGCCTTCTGCAGCAGGCAGTGGCCTGTTAGAGGATCCCAGCGTGTGGGAATCCTACATGCTCCCCGTGGGTACTTGGATCTGTTTGTCTGGGGCTGGCTCTAGAATCTCCTTCCTCTCAGGAAAATGGCTCACTGACCTGGCGCTGTTACTTTCCTGCTGTGTCCTAACGCCGCCAGGTAAGCACATGCAGTCTCAGAATTTCAGGGTTTTTTTTTCCAGGCAAGAAAATCCATGTAGGAAAAATACAGAGGAAAAAAAGGCAGAAATCATGGTGAATGACTAAATAAAGCCGAAGGAGGGCTACCTGAACACAGGCTCAAAAGCAGATGCAAACATTCCTAAGTATTTGAAAAGTGGAAGTATGAACAGCAGGTAGAGATGCTCAAGTATTCTGCAGGCACTGTCTACAGTAACGTGTAAAAACGGGACGTGGGAGGAATGTAGAGACTAAAATTAAGAACTAGGCCGTTATCACAGGAAATAAACCTTTCACAAGAAAACACACGGGACAGCATCAGGTTTAGATAATAAACACTGCATGGTATATACACTCGGTAACAATCAGTAAAGGAAGGAGGGATGAGGAAGAGTCGTCTTCTAATACTGGTACTTAGGTGTGAGTAGTGACCACGATAACCACTACTGCATGTGCTGCGTTTGATGTTGAACTGATAATGAGTTGTTAAAACTTCTTTCCTCTTTTTTTTGTTTCTAGGCCTCTTCCTTATCTTAGGCTTGATACTCTACCCTGCAGGTTGGGGATGCCAGAAAGCAATAAGCTATTGTGGACATTACGCTTCCGCTTACAAACTGGGAGACTGCTCCTTGGGCTGGGCTTTCTACACAGCCATCGGTGGCACTGTTCTGACGTTCATCTGCGCAGTCTTCTCAGCCCAAGCTGAAATAGCCACGTCCAGTGACAAAGTGCAAGAAGAAATAGAAGAAGGAAAAAACCTTATCTGCCTCCTTTAACTCCAGTGGGGAAAAACACCAGCACCTGGATCCTGATCTGCTTTCCACTGGCCGGACAAGCAGATCCTGCTTACCCGTTTCTACCATCGGTGTGACTGAGCCCCAGGCGTTCCAGCCCTGGACTACTGAAACAGTCTTTCTTCCTTGCTGGGCAGTGAGGATCGGAGAAAGGATCCCAAGAAAGCAGAATGTAAATACCTGGGGATTTCTTTAGTTTCATTCGATGATCAGGACACAGCGGAATACATTAATCTGACGGGGGTGGTGAGGAATGGTGTACATAGCAGGAGTGGTGGTGTTACAGCTGATGGATTCTGATGGACGGGATTGCCTTGCCCACCTCAGTCACTCTGAAGAATCTGAATTTAAAATAATAAAACCCAGCACATTTCCTACACACACACACACACACACACAGAGACACAGAAGAGAAGCCCGTTTTAGTTAGGCTTTGTGTCCAAGGGCTCCCCTCACCTCACCTGTGAGTATTTCACCACCACCTGGTTCGGTACCACACTTTTCACTGAGGTGCTTCTTGATAGCGGACTTCCTCGCAGCGCCTTCTCAGGCAGCGAGCGCGCGTTGGAGGGAGCAAAGCTGACGTCACGCCGTTTACACCAATCCTCAAGCTTCTGAAGAGTTGAGTCCCTGCCAGGCTTCTTTTTTCTTGGAACTTCACAGCGCAAGGTGTGTGCCACTTGTCAACTTCGCAGGTGAATGAGTTTGTTTCCGCCAACCAGGCGGAGAAGCTGTTGCGCTGTCACCCGATTCTGATAAAATAGTTTGAAATAACCATTGCTAGGATTTTTTCTACAGCCTTGATTAAATAAACTCCTGAAATCACAAGCAGATGACGGCTCCCCATGGCACAGCTGGGCGTTAGCTTGCGAATGCGGGCTTGCTCGCCCGCAACTGCAGATTGCACGCTTGCAGTATCAATCTTTCTCTCGCCAGTGAAACCTCATGCCTGGTCCACAGATCAGTCCGTCTCATGACCCAGAGCCACATGAATCCTTACGAAACTTACATTTTTCAGGAAGTCTTGCCAAATTCTTCATGGCTGGGAAGATCTTTTCCCTTTTTTGTAAACCACGTATAGTATGGACGCTTTTCCAACTGGCTCAGCAGAAATAAAGCAGACCTTGCCACAAATGACATTCCTTTCTCGCAGGCAGTGGTTGTGCTGCTTGTGGTATTGCATCACACACTAGAACTACCCCTGAAAATACATTTAAACGTGTGGTTTTTTTTTTTTTTTTAAACAAATTCTGCAACTGTGTCATAGGAGCATTGGGGATAATTCATCTGAGAAGTTGTTTTAATGAAATACTAAGTGAATTTTAAGACTTGTCGCTTGCTTCTTGGTAATTTAATGTCATCCAATGACCGTGTTGCTCTCCATCACTTCTCTGTATAATACGGAGCAGAGATTCGTGTTTATGCCTGGTCAGCCCTCTGAAGTGCACCGTTAGTTACCTGCAGGCGCGGCGAAGTCCCTGTTCCTGCACAGGTTGGCTTTTGGCACATGGCTGGGGTCAGCCGCACCACG
>NW_010274852.1:0-4095 GCF_000690775.1 Eurypyga helias | reverse complement strand
GCCTGGGCTGGGAGACTTGCAGTCTCATCTGTCAAACACGAGATGTTTCTATCCAGTATTTCTGTAAATAGTATCTTAAGTCTCTGCTAGTGTGCAGAGACGTTGGCCAGCATCACCACCTCGTGCTGCAAGGGGTCCTTTCGCTTAAAAGAGAAACAGTCCTGGCCCTGCAGGTCTTTCAGGCTTCTTAAAACCCCCCAGCCTCCCTGCAGCTCAGCTTTCCTCCAGTTCCTCCAGCCTCAGCGGCCGCTCGCGTTCTCCGAGTGTGGGAGTGAGAGCGGCTCTTGCTGTCCGTCAGCGTTGTACTCTCCTTTCCGCTTGAGAAACCGAGTTCCCAGGGTCAGAGGTGGGCAGCAAGGGTGTGAAACTTGGCCTTAAGGTAAAAGGTAGCGGTTTTGGTTGCTTGCTTCACTTGGGAATTGAGCTTTTGCCAGCAGGGCAGAGAGGACTCTTGCTCTCTGACTAATCCCCTTTGAATGCCTCTTCGACCCTGAATGGGGTTGTTACAGTTTGAGGGAATAGCTCACTGATGGAGACCAATCACAGGATGATAAAACAATGCAGGTTTTTATTTAACCTCCAGGTCCATTTTGAACCTGCATATGTCGGATAGAAGTTTCCTTCTTACCGGGTACAAATCCATAATTTGCCTAAAGTGGCATTTTTCTCCTGGAGCTCTCTGCCTTCTAAGGTATTAAGCAAAACAATTTCTGAGCTGCAGTCTACCTCAGAGAGCAGGGTGTCCTTTAAACTGTCTGAGAGAGGAAAGCAAATACATGCATTTTTTTGTAATTTTCTGGGAGGATCAATTAATGTGGCCTTTCTTCCCTGATTTCAGTGTTGAGGCAGCACAAGAAGTGATCCCGTGGGAGCCACAGGAGGAATCCAAAGAAGAAGATGTGTAAGAGCCCCAGACCATTTTACACCAGAACTTGGGCAAGTTGGTCACTGTCATTGCAGAGGTTTTAGCTCGATGCTAAACAGGAAGATGGGACAGACCAAAGCTGAGAGAAAACTCGCGAGTATTGGAAGAATATTTTCTGGTGATAAGTTGAGAGATTGGTGTAAAAGACCTACCTAGTGGTTCACATTGGAAATTCTTGCCCTTTCCAGAGGCAGTTCCCTTTGCTTGCTTTTAAAGGAGAATTATTAAAATTAAGAAATACTGTAAAGGAAAGGAAAGCAAAGAATTAACCTTTTCTGTCTCTGCCACATTACTGATGATGGTGGGTCTTTAGCCTTCCAACATTTCTGTGGGAAGTTTTCGAAGGGAATGTCTCCCTTCTGGAAAACTAGATAAGACAACAAAATTAAAATTCAAAGAACCTGAAACTAGCAGAATTTGGCGATTCACAAGGGTAAGGAGTGGCTGTTCTAACTGTCAGAGCATCTTTCAATGCTTCAGGTCAGTGGCAGATATCCAGGACTTGTCGAGTATCACCTATGAGCAAGGGAACCACAGCAGGGATATAGACTGTAAAACACTCGGAGTGAGCCACGCGCCAAGGAGGGTCAGCACCCCACTCAGCTCAGGTAACTCGAAGAAAGAAGGGAGGACCAGTGAGTTCCTTGACCTTTTATCTCGGGAGTCAGACCCTTCTGCCATGACTTGGAATGTGAAAATCCTTGATGGGGATCGTGGGAACCCCATTCGTGTAGCACCAGTGCAGAAGTGTCAGGCATGGAACAAGTAAACACAGGAAATGCTGTTGACACCTCGTTGGTTTGGTCTGGATGGTGACAGCTTTGTAGTCAGAGCCTTGTTTGGTCCAGAGAAATCTCTGACGGAGAACTGAAGGGGAGTTTACGGGGATGTAGCTGAAAAAGCCAGTATCTGGCTGGCTGGAGACATGGAAGGTCTCTGAAAGATAATTACTTGGTAATTAATGGTAGCCTTCATAAATCAGAAATTGTTTTAGACATTGAAAATTAGAGTGGACAATGTAGTGAGCACTTGGTATGTTTTGAGCATTGATCGGGTGATCTTGATGTTTATTGAACTTTTGCTGTTTAAGAGCAACGAATTATCATTTCCTTGGTACTTTGCTTAATTTGGTGTGACACCATAGTTGGAATTTCTCAGTTGGCAAAGTTTTGCATAAATGAACTCCTAGGTAGTCAGTTTGGACTTCTGCTCAGAGATCATTTATGGACACTAATTTCTTAGAGTTTCCTATGCAGGTGCCTGGTCAGATACAAGGAACCTTTTTCTGCTTCTTTGTGATGTCACCCATAGGGAAAAAAAATCCCAAAATCGTTTTCCAGCTTCGCTGTTACCTTTTTGGTTTTTTAATTAAATTCCAGAAGAAAAAATTCCAGGAGCCTTTGAGATATACAAACACTGCCCAGAAGTAGCTTCAGATTCTTCCTTTTGTGCTTCCCAAGACATCTCCTCTGCGGTGTCCAGAACATTCACTACAGCCTATGAAGAGGGAAGGAGCACTGAAATTCCCTCTGTTGCTTCAGGAGTTTCCTCATCTGAATGGAATGAGCCTGTGAGTCTAGAAAATTTCCCACATACCAGCCATTGTTAAAATAGTTTTTTTAAACACTTTTCCTTAGTCTAAATGCAAGGTGAGGAGGACAGAAGTACTTCTACATCTTGGTGAGTGTTTTGGAGTCCTGGATCTGTTGACATGATGGCAGAAGTTCTGTTTTCAAAGCAGACAGTTAATAGTTGCCTTTATGCCTTTCTTTTTATTCACTGATCCATTGTTAAAATAGTTTTTTTAAACACTTTTCCTTAGACTAAATGCAAGGTGAGGAGGACAGAAGTACTTCTACATCTTGGTGAGTGTTTTGGAGTCCTGGATCTGTTGACATGATGGCAGAAGTTCTGTTTTCAAAGCAGACAGTTAAGATAAATAGTTGCCTTTATGCCTTTCTTATTATTCACTGATGGGGTTGTCATTTACAGATTAAATTAGAGTTTATTCAACCAGAACAGTAGCAACTGCATTCGTTGTCATCAGGTCTGTGTCTTTCTGCTTGCGTAGCAGTTGGAATTCATTAAGCCCATTGACAGTGCAGTGCTGCCTTGACTGCCTCTGGGAGATACCTGATTGTGTCACTTCCTTGTCCAAAATCATATTCCAGCAGCGAGTGCCTGAAGCACCTCCTTCTGTTCTGAGGACACTGAGGAGTTGCCTTAGGTTACAAACTCTTGGTTCTGGGGGGCTCTTCTGGTAAAGAGGTGTGCCTGGCTTTAGTAACTACAGGTTCAAAACAGAGAATGGCATCTTAAGAGGTGTTGGAACTGGTCTTTCAGAGGATTCCCATCCGACTGCCCATATGGAGTGTGCCCATATGGATAGAGGTTATGGAGCTGACAGTATCTTACGGCTGACTAACAGCCAAGTGCACAGTAGCCTGAACAAAATTTTTGACACGTCTGGCTTATCTGGATGGTACCTCTTTTTTCATATTCTGAACTGACTGAAGGGCTTAATTAAAAATTAAATGGTCAGCTGAAGCTTTAATAAAGGCCTTACCTCGTTTTGGATTTAGTATGTAGAAGGGGAGGATTGAAGACCAGCAATTCTTCAATTTACCTTCTGATGTTTTGTTTTGTATGATCTCACACAGGATGGGTTGCCAGTTGCTTCATCCTTGGGAAGCAGCAGGAAGGCATCTGGTAAGTCTGTTAACCCACCCCGTACAGAACGCTCAACAACCAGAGAAACAGATTTGAAAAGGGGTGTTGCAGGTTTACTCCCCACCCCTGCACATCTGTCCTGTGGGGTTCGGGAGCTTGGCACACAGCTGGGTTTGGCTGGTGGTAGTTAGGCTGGGGGTTTTGTGTTTGCACCTGCGGGAGAAGGGCTCTGACTGCTCATCAGCCTGTGTTTGAAGGGTAAACGTCACTGGTCTGGAATGTGCAATACGGGATTGAGAAGGGAATGTGCAACTCTAGCTCCGAATCCCCTTTCCATTATGAAATTATTTAAGGATATGTGATAAAATGTGAACGAGCCAGGCTCATGCAGGTTGATAAATATGTCAGCAAGATGCTGTCATAATGTAAGCCCATATCACAGTTATTAAGGATTAATCAGTGCTAATTAACTCTCTTTTTCTGTCTCAGCACTCTCAGGG
>NW_010274851.1:2775-3301 GCF_000690775.1 Eurypyga helias | reverse complement strand
GTTGGCGGCGGTTTAGTGTGGCTTGGGAGGGCTTTTCCTCCACGCGTTCAAAGGCGCCATGACCAGAACAAGCCGCCGCACCGTGAGCGGTCGGGATGGGGCTGGGTCTGCCCCGCGGGGGGAAGATTCACTGTCTCCAGTTTCTCCTCTTCCAGGGCAGAGCCAGTCATAATGGAAAAACCCCAGGTGAACACAGGAGCCTTCTAGCCTCCTGCCACGCCTCTGCTACAGGGTAAAACATCTCAAGGGCAGGAAGACAGTACGAATTCCTTGAAGGTGACACCCTCCCCCCCTCAGGACGCCCTGTCTGCCCCGCGGGGGGAAGATTCACTGTCTCCAGTTTCTCCTCTTCCAGGGCAGAGCCAGTCATAATGGAAAAACCCCAGGTGAACACAGGAGCCTTCTAGCCTCCTGCCACGCCTCTGCTACAGGGTAAAACATCTCAAGGGCAGGAAGACAGTACGAATTCCTTGAAGGTGACACCCTCCCCCCCTCAGGACGCCCTCCGTGCCCCACAAGAACTGGC
>NW_010274851.1:2153-2687 GCF_000690775.1 Eurypyga helias | reverse complement strand
CGTGATGCTGGCAGAGCAGCCCGGGCTCCTTTGAGACCCGAGCGTTTCCCAGGGCTGGGTGCCAAGTCCCGAGGTCTAGGTGACGGCCTTCAGGGTGCGACCCCAACCCAAAACCCTTCCCCGGAGTGTGTGTCACCTGCATCTCTTCTGCCTCCAGCTCCGGGGCTGCTGCTTGGGTGTTGTGGGGTGGCTGGGGGGGATGTTGTACCTGTGGATGGTTTTTCCTGGGTGGGTTGAGGTGTTCTGCCCCTGCCCTGCCCAAAGGGGAGGGTGTGCGGGTGCCCCGATGCCCCACAGCCGCCCCCACGTGCCCAGCCCTGGGTGCCCTGAGCAGCAGGGTCAGACCCGTGGGTGCATCCCGGTGCTGCCCCACCATCATGGCCAGGGGTCAGTGCTTTTCCAGTGCGGTGCCCTGGCCTGACGTGCCCCTTCCCCCTACAGGTCTGTGTGCCAGCCCGGTGCGATGCGATGCTCCCCGAAGCGCTCCCTCATGGCTGTGCTCGCAGCCTCCTTCCTCCCCCTCCTCCTCCTCTT
>NW_010274851.1:1802-2127 GCF_000690775.1 Eurypyga helias | reverse complement strand
CCTCTTCCTTCTCCATGGGGGCAGCTGGGAGGAACAGGATCCCCCAGAGGTGAGTCCCCCACCAGCGGTGTCCCACTGGAGGGGCCACTGGAGCATCCTCCATCCCCACCTGCCCCACATGGACCCCAACCCTAACTCCCTTCCCATATCACCCCCAAACCCCAGCTCTGCCTTCTCCTCTCCCTGGGCTTGCCCTGTGCAGGGGCATGGGACAGGGGCTCCCCTTCATTTCTGGGTCCCCCTGTTGTCACTCCCCCTTGTCCGTGCTGCCCTGGGGTCTGACCTGGCTGCGTGGGGCTCCCATCCAGGTGGAGCTCGGAGGCTT
>NW_010274851.1:0-1737 GCF_000690775.1 Eurypyga helias | reverse complement strand
CTCTGCGCTCCACAACGCCTCCTACCACCTCCTCGCAGGCTCCCAGTCCCCCCACAAAAGTGAGTGGCCTTGGGACCCCGGACTGAGCTGGGCTCTGGGTTTGCATCTCTCCCACTGCAGCTGCACACCCCAGCACGACCTGCCCCATCACTGCTGCTGCGGGGTGGGGAAGGGTCTGCTTCCAGCATTTTGGGGATGGGGGCCCTGCTGATACCTGGTGAGCTCCTCCCTAGCCAGCTGTCGCTGCTCTGTCTGGGGAGACGGAGGGGCAGAGGAGAGTCTGCGTGCTCCAACCTTGGGTGACTGCAGACATTTTGGGTTTCCCAGATCTCAGTGGGGAGGGTGGCTGAGATCCATCTCCCTGCGGTTGAGTTTCCAGTCAGGAAGGTGGAGATGGTGGGGCTGAACCCTCGTGACAACTGCAGGGTGGGAGGCACGGGTCACGCTCTTGGGTGGGCGCACAGAACGCGGCTCACGTGCAGCCGTCATGGGAAGGTGCTTAGGGCAGCGCCTGCCAGCCCCCACTGACACGAGCGCAGTGCGAGCACGGTGCTGTGCTGGCCAGCACCCAGAGAAGCTGCTTCGCTGAGCACATGCAGCCAGAGCGGGGCTGGGGGAGGGCAGGAGGCTTCATCCCAGTGTGGCGGCATCTCTGTGAGGTTTGGGAAGGGTAAGACCATGCTTCCAGGATGTGTAGCCATCCCTGTCCCATAGACTGTTGCTGCACTGTTCCTTCCCCAGATTTGGTGGGTTTTAAGGTGCTTTTCCCAATATTTCTTCTCCACAGGAGCCACTGACTTCTCATCCTGTCCTCCCCCTGCCACGTGGGCCGATTTTGGGCACCCTCCTTAGACGCTGGGGTTTCTGCTTCAAGCAAGGACCTCAGACACAGGGCAATAAATAGCATTAACCACGTGGGTTGGCCATGCAGAGCTTTTTGCAGCCCCTTCCTTGTGGCGTGCACAGAAAAACCTCACCGTGGTGCATCCCAGGTCAACCCCAGCCTGCCAATGCCCTTCCTTTACCTTGCAGAATTCCTGGCGGTGGGACTCGCGTCGGTGCGGCGGCCGCGTGGCTACTACCTCCCTGCCACGCTCCAGTCCCTCTTCAAGCAGTCGACGGAGGAGGAGCTGCAGGAAATGGTGGTGGTGGTGCACCTGGCCGACGCGGACCCCAGGTGGAATGCACGTGTGGCTGCTGACATCGCCCGCAGGTTCGCTCCCCACATCCTCCTGGGCCGGCTCCTGCTTATCCATGCTCCCCACGAGCTTTACCCCACCCTGGAAGGCCTCAAGAGGAACTACAACGACCCGGAGGAGCGCGTGAGGTTCAGGTCCAAGCAGAACGTGGACTATGCCTTCCTCCTCGCCTTCGCTGCCAACCTCTCCTCCTACTACCTGATGATTGAGGATGATGTGTGGTGCGCCAAGTCCTTCTTGACGGCCATCCGCAAGGCACTGGCTTCCCAGGAAGGCTCCAACTGGGCCACCCTGGAGTTCTCCAAGCTGGGCTACATCGGTAAGCTCTACCACTCCAGTGACCTTCCTCGCCTGGCTCGCTTCCTCCTCCTCTTCTACCAGGAGATGCCCTGTGACTGGCTGCTGACCCACTTCCGCCTCCTGCTCACCCAGAAGGACGTCATCCGCTTCAAGCCCTCCCTCTTCCAGCACATGGGCCTCTACTCCTCCTTCCAGGGCACTGTCAACCGTCTGGAGGACGATGAGTTCCAGGCCGATG
>NW_010274850.1:0-8225 GCF_000690775.1 Eurypyga helias | reverse complement strand
GCAGCGGGTGCTTGTCATTGCTGGGATGCATCAGAAATGGGTCAGGCAGGAGGTTTCCGAGGACGTTTGGAAAAGCAGTGGGATTTAATTATGTTCAGGTACCTGCTGACAGTCCAACACGCTGGTTGGGAGGGGGAGGGGCGTGGAGATTCCACCTCAAATGAATCGGGGTGGGGGGAAACAGCGGGATGGCCCTTAATATGCCAAATGCTGGTTTATAAAGGAGCTCACAGGCTCCTGATGGATGTGATCCAGACTGAGCTGGGAGTGCTGGGAATTAGCTCTGGAGCAGGGGGGTATGCCTGGGAAAGCCCAGGTGGCATCCTGTGGGTTGTACTCAGGCCCTGGGGGGTTCAAAAGCAACTGGATGCCATGGAGAGGTTGGGAAGAGGAATAGAGAGGGACAGCACATGGAGGGTTCAAAATCCCCCTGAAGACAGGAGCTTCTATGATGCTTTGTGCCCCCTGGACCTGTTGCTCCGGGGTCTCCATGACCCTCCCAGCAGCCCAGGGGCTGGGTCATGCACTGTGAGACCGACGTCAGCTGGCTCCCGGCTGCTGAGGAGCTCCCAGTGCCGAGGGGCAGGAAGGAGCTGAAGGAGGTAGGGAAAAGCCATTAAACAATTTACAGCTTCCTCCAGATGGCAACCGGTGCGATCTGGCTAACAAACACAGATGAGCAAGCGTGAGGGAGGGATAAATAAACCTCGTGGCTCGTGGAGTAAAACAACCAGCTGTGATTTACAGCAGAAAAATCCCAGTCGGCAAGCGCTGAGCTCCCTCCCCTTCCCTGCGCTGGGCCTGGAGGGGTGGGCTGCTGGGGCAGGACCCTGGGATGCAGGGGATGTGCCAGGGCAGCCCGGCACCCCCATCCCTCCAACCTGCCACCCTGGGGTAAAGGAAACCCAGCAACAGCCATGGTGCTGCTGTCCAAAACCCAGAACGAGTCAGTTAGTTAGAGAGGAGCGAAAACCTCATGCAAATGTTTTCCATTCAAAAATTCTTTTGATTTCTAAATCAGTGAAGCAGTCAGTCTTTCTGGAGGATTTTTTTTTTCTCCCATTCTTTTTTTGATGAAACATTTTCAAATATTTCTGGAAATTCACCAACAGGTAGGTTGTTTTCTGTTTCCAAATGTTTGTTCTTCATTGTTTTTCTTCCCCATTTTTGTCTAACTTCAAATGTTTGTGGTCTGAGGGGTACCTTGGGGTACCTTGGGGTCTCACAATGCTCCACCCTGTGCAGAGTGGACCAGCTTGTCCACAGCTCTGGCGCTGGTGTCCCCAAAGCCATCACAAACAGGAGTTTGTGGAGAGAGCTGGGAGAGCAGCCGGCTGGCGGAGACGCGGTGCCGCAGCCGATGATGGCAGCGATAAGCCGGTGGTAAAGCTGCGGAGGGGGTCCTGGGGTCACCGCTCCTCGAAGGGAGCACGAGTTGCCTGGGCCAGGGCTGTCACAGCCCACAGTGATGCTCCAGTAAGACAGAGCAGGGGGAAGGATGCGGAGCCTGGTAGAGGCAGGGGGGATGTGTCACCTCTGGTGGACCCAGCAAGGGTCCTCGGTGCACTGCCCAGGAAGGGTTTGGTGGCATCGAAGCGGTGGCATCCATAGCCTTGGCCAGCAGCAGCACTGAGTGCTGGTGGGGGTGTGTGTGACTGTGTGGGGTGTCGAGGGTGAGGCCACTGGGACACAAGACAGGGAGTGCTACGGACGGGGGAAGAAGGAGCGAAACCCACGTCCCCGGCTGGAAAATCTCCGCGAGCCTCCCCTGACCCTCTCCTCTGCCAGCCCCACTGCAGCGCCCAGGCACGCTGCCATGAGCTGTGGGGTCGGGGAGGACGTCTGGCGCAACGCTGGGGGACAGTGAGGCAGGACACTGGCATGACTGGCCTGCAGCTCTTGCCTGCACGCTCGCCTTCAAGGTGGAATAATCTCCAGTGGAAAATAACACGAGATAGAGGCGGTGAGAAAAGGCAACCCCCACCCTGGGCTAACAGGAGAGCTGTGCTTCATCCCAGGCTTGGGTTTGCTGGGAAATGACTGGACCAGCTGGAAAAACAGAGTCTCAGGAGCAGAGCTGCCAAGAGAAAGGGAGTGGAGTACGAGCATGATGCTTCAGCGGTACAAGCCAACAAGATCCGTGCTCACGTGGAGAGAACAAGCAGGGGAGAGCCACCCGATTTGCCGTGAAGCATCTGTGAGAAAAGATTTGTGTGCCAGGGCATGCCAGCAGCGGTGCCAGGATAAGCTGGGGGTGGACAAAGGCCAAAACCATCACAGAATATCTATCTGAGGATTTCTAGCTCCCAGGATTTAAAGCCCCCAGGTGCGCATTCTTGAAGAGACAGGGTCCGGACCATCCCTCAGTGCATCCCCACCCCACAGCAGGGCCTGTTTGGGCTCTGGGCCAGGGGCTTCCTGGCTCAGGGCAGGACCAGCTGGATGCTGAACAGCAGAAATTGGTGTAAGGGAAGAGGTTAATGGCTCAGCTCAGAGGAAAACCCTCTGAGGCAAAGCTTGCTGAAGACAGGATCAGCCCTGCCCCTGGAGTTGAGCCTCACTGTGATTTGAACAGGAGTCCTTGCAGGGCTGCGTGAATAACTTCATGATCAAATGATTTTTCTGAGCAACGTGATGATCCATGTCTGTAGAACCAGCCCTCCCCTACAAGGAGGAGTGCTGCAGAGGAATCCAGTTCCTAGGGGATGGCAGCTGGAGTTTGCCATGGCGCCAGCAGAATTGTTTTGCATCCCAGAGGAGGCGGGTGTTGGATCCCCATCCGAGAGGCGAGAGAGGATTGCAGGGGTCTTGTGGCACCACAGATTCTTGTGGGTGCGCTGCCCTTCTGCCCCCCCTCTGCTGAGCTTAGTCTCTGGGAAGACTGATCCTGAGAAAGGGAGAGGGGTCCCTGAAGGGCTGAGGGGCTGGGAGGGTGCCAGGCACCTGGGGTGCACGCTTGGGTGCAGGGACTGTGTTACAGCAGCTGGATGAAAGTCCCCCGTGCATCAGCTCAGGCCCATCGCTTACAGTTTGGGATGGTTGGTGTTCAGTGTGGGTCTGGCTTTTATAATCCAGCAGAAAAATTCAATGTCCTTAACTCTGAACGCTGCTGCCTGGCTGTCCTGAGCCCGGGCTCCCCTTTGCACCCTGGTGAGACAGGCGGAGGTGGCAGTGCCGCCCTGGCTCCTGACACCACTCCGAATTCCCCCGTGTGCTAACCCAGCTTGGAAGGCAGCGGGAAACCCCCACCGGTTGGGATCAAATGCAAAATGTAGTGACCACTTCCTACGTTTGAGCCATAGGGCGTGAAAGCCGCTTATCGATCAAATGGGTTTGGAAACAAGCAGCAAACCCCGGAGGATTTTACCACTAACTTTGTTTAGCCAACTGTGCAGGAAGGCGGTTTGATGTGGGCCATTTCTGGGTACATGAAACAGAATTAATTTGTTCTCCCTGAAAGCCAGCAGACGGGAATATGAAATATTTAAATAGCCTAACCATGTTTGTGATGTGCCGAACCGCGCAAGTACCCGACGTGAGACTGCGCTCTCCGTGCGCGCGGGTTTGGGGCACTCAGTTCCCGCAGGTTTTTGGCAGGTTTGGTGCCTGTGCCCCTTGCCGGAGCGGGTGGAGGGCGTATTGCCGCTGGGCAGAGCGAGACTCGGGCTCCTCGTCTCATTTATTCATCTTCAGCATGCTTTGCCTTGAGGAGGGATGGAAGAGATGTTGGTGAGCCTGAAAAACAGCAACGCATTTACATAAGCCCTGAACACCAGGCGCTGGAAGTCTGCACAGTGAGCCAGGAACCGGCTTGCTCCTCTGGCTCTGCCCCTCACATCCTCTCCCCAGAACTGCCCCAGGCTGTCCTCTGTTCCCTCTTGCCCGTGGGTGCAAAGGAGGACAGGCTAGAGAGTCTGCAGCCAGGCGCAAGCTCTGCTTCTGCGGAAAACCGCGTTCTGTGGTGCGATGGGGAGATGCCGCCCTGCCTGCTCTGCCCTGGGCAGAGGGGCTTGGGGTGGATGGAGCCCTGCTTAACAACCAGTTGTTATCTCAGCCCTTTCACTTGCTCATGCCCTCCTGCCCCAGGACGGCTCTGGGGACCGATAGAGAGAACATTTCTTTGCTTTCTTTGCCCAGGTTTCCTCCTCTCTGTCCAGATACCAGGCTGTCTCTGTGCCCTGCATTTGAAACCTCCTGGGGAGAGCTGAGGTGCTTTGCCGGGCCGGGGCTGGCTGGAGCCTGCAGTAACCCCCCGCAGCCCTGCTGCTGCAGGCTTTGGCCCCACACCCCTCAGCGACAGCCCCGTTTGATTCCCCTCCAGCACATCCATGCCGACCAAGAGCCAACAGCGCTTCAGCATCTGAACTGCTGAATCAAAACAGAGCTGCTCGAAGAGTTGCGTGGAAGTAAACGAGACACGATGGCTTTTCGCATCTGAGATGGGAGCAGTGGCTGTTCAGCTGAGCATCACTGCCTGGGGGTGCCTCTGCAGCTCTCCTCATCGCTCTCCCTGTCGCTCTCCCCATCACCATCCACTTGCTCAGGTGCTGGTGTTTGGGCTGCTTTGTTTTCCTGCGGTGGCTGGCTGCGAAGGATGTTCTTGCCTTTGGCGGGTGGGTAACTCAGTCTCTCCTCTCCTTCTCTCTTCCTCGCTCGGTCCTCTCTACACGGAGGAGGTGAAACATGCAAAAGCTGTGAAAGCAGAAAGGGAAAATCCAGCTCAGCTGAATTCACCTCACGGGGGGGGGCTGCTGGTCACCTCCTCCATCCCCAGTGTCCCCACAGGACCTGTGGCAGAGCTCCCCTCCCCATGGGTGACCAGAGCAGCAGCACAGCTGGGGATGCCCCAGCCTGCGGCCCCAGCTCAGGGTCTGCCCCACGGGCCCTTTGCCCCGTGCGATGTTCCTGCAGCTGCGCTGCCCCCCAGTACCGCCTGGGCAGCCTCTGCTGCAGGGCCTGAAGCATCAACTGCTCCAGCAACAAGCAGCTTTTCCAAAGTTTGGTGAGACCAGGGCTTTCCTCCAAAGAAAGAAGAAAAGGGAGGTGGGTGAGAGAGGGATCTGTCCTCTCTCAGCAAGAACATTTTGGGTGAAAGCTTTTAAAACCTTAACTTGTATCTCTTGGACCCAAAGCAGCCGTGCTGCTGCCTCAGTGTGCATCCCCAAGCCCTGGGTGTCCCCTCCCAGAATCCACCAGCCTGCATCTACCCTGCTGCTCCTGCCAGCTGGAAGCATCTATCCTTGGAAAACTTCCTGTGAGCTCCTCAGAGCTGCAGGAGGCACTGGGAAACACACGAGCTAAGAGACAGAGACAACACTTGCTGGCAAGTCCCTTCTCCAGGGTGCCCTGTCCCCTGTCCCTCCTGGTATGCTGGAGGTGTGAGATGGCATCTGGAAACGGAGGCGGAGGCCGCTGAGACACCTTTATATTTAATTAGAGTTTGACTCTTCCTCCACCTGTTTCCTGTGGCAGATTTAGGTCCTGAAGAAACAAATGCTGGGGAAAAAAAAAAAAAAAGAGGCAAAAATCTGATCTCCAGCTTCTCTGAGTTCTTCAGAGAAAGGCGATGTGGGCACCAAGGGAGCAGCATCCCTACACCAGTGCGAGGCTGGAGCTCCTGCACCCATGCTGCATGCACCAGCATGTCTTCCTGAGGAAACGGAGAATTTGTCTTGTCTTCTTGGATGCTGCCTCTTTGCTGGACGTTGGGGCTGGCTCTCTCCGCTCTGGTGCAGAGCGAAGCCGCAGGGCTGGAGCTGGCGGCCCTGCAGCCCGGTTGCAGTGTGCTGCGCTGGGCTGTGAAGTTGCAGTGGGTTTCTCCCCTGAACCCATGGAACTTGTCAGCTGTGGTTTGGGTTTTCCTTTGGAACGGGCTTGTGTTACTTGCCTCCTGCACTCCCAACCCCGCAGCCTCACACCAGGCTCCTCGGCTCACACATTTCCCGGAGTGAGCAGCAGCCCTGTGGCACGCTCGGCACCTTCCCTTCCACCCTGCAGCTCCTCGGAGGCTGGGGGGGAGGATGAGGCCCCTTCCTCAGGATGTGAATCATCTCTCCATGGGAGCCTGCTCCTGCACCCGTTGTCTCTGTGTCTCCCGCGGTGCAGGACAGCTTTCCCACCCGCTGGCAGCGGAGCAGGACCGTGCTGGGGGCTGCGGGTGGGAGAAGAGACCCCATATCACCCACTGGGTTTGGGTGCCCCCCTCTATCTGATGGCAGGAGCCGATGGAGGAGAAAATGTGACAGAAAACCTACACTTTTATGGAAACAGGAATGAATTGGGCTGAGTTCCCCCCTGCTCCGTGCACTGCACTCCCCTGAGAGGGACGGTTCAGAGTTGTTTGCGTGTTGGTCCCCTCTCGGCACCTGCGGGGTCTTTGCTTGCACTAACAAATATAACGGTTTCCTTAGAGGAAGGAGCTGCTGGGATGGTCAGCCCAACACTGCAGAGCGCTGAGGGGATCTGGATACACATGAAAATTAGCGTGGCCTTGCACATCCTGCCTTTAATACGGTATGACTCCGAGTGTGCTAAATAATGAAAACAGTAAAATAAGGACAAAAGAAAACAACCTCCCGAGAGGAGGAACTGTACCTGGCTTTTGTACTCCTTGGCCCAGCAGCGTGAAAAAAGCTCCTGCATGAATACTGACATGATTAGCAGTACTTGGGGGGGGGGAAATTCGAGCCTTCGTCTCAGCGGTTCCTGCTGCCGCCGGGTTTCATGTGCAGCAGCTACGCAGGCTGCGTTTGGAAAGTGGGTACATACAGTGAAAGTACAACAAAGAACAAACAGGCAAAGCCCAGAGATTACAATTAACATGAGAATAATTCAGCCTCGCATGGCTACGTTAAGTGCAGCGTGTGATTAGGGTAATATCCCACCTTCCTTCACAAAAGTACACAGAAAGGAGTCGGAATGACCCGTCATTATTTTCATTATTACTCTCATTCCTTCGCACGCCGGAGGAGTTCTTTCCGATGTGAAGATTTCTATGGGCAAACCAGCGGTGAGCAGGGCCTCAGCCCCAAGGCAGAAGACACCCCGCGGCACGGGTGGGCAGGATGACGGGGAGAAAAAGCACCACCGCCTTCGGCCCCGAGTCCCTGGCACACCGCGGGGATGTTCCCCTTCACCTCCTCACGGCACAAGCGCAGCGCAAGGAGGGATGCCTGCAGTTTATTTCTCCTTTTTAGCATAAAAATCCCACGGTGCTGGGTGTTAGTAACTGTCTGTGTATGGAAAGGCGGCATCAGCAGGCCGGGTCAGCTACGTTTTATTATTGCAGTGAACCTTTTAAAGCAGGCGCATAATAACAGCTCCAAGCCTATTTCTGGTAAGCCTCCTGGGTGTTTAATTCCGGAGAGCTCGAGGGGCTTTCTTCAGAGAAAGAGCTTGTAGGATGGAGGGCTGGATCGCAGCGGAGCAGGGACGCTCTCGGCCCACAGAAGGAAGATGGTCACGTGGCTGCAGAGCCAGAATTAAATCCCACAAATGAGAATTTAGAAAGACTTGCTGCTCACAGAAATATTGTCATTATTACATTTCAGTTAAAGTTGTCTCCTGTTTGGAGTTGGATTTTTGTTGCCTCCGCTCCCAGACCAGGCACGACGCAGCACCGGGCTGGCACAGGGAGACCTGAACGTCGGAGGAGGAGGCTGACAGATTGATTTTCAGTGCCGGCGGGTAGCAAAAAGCATGAATGGCAAATGTGGTTTGAAAACTCCCCCGTGCCAGTCAGCCGAGGTATTTTCAGTGAGTTAGGTAAAAGAAGGTCATTATTTGAACTGCAATTTTAAAAAAACATTCTAAAAGGAACCTCTGAGCTGGTTGGCTTTGTGGCCTTGGGCCTGAGTGGGAGCTCTGTTCTGCCTTGGGGAGGGTGTTACTGCCCAGCTGCTCCCAGCTCCCGCTCCCCCGACCCCCGACGCACCGGCACCCCCCGCACCCAGCCAGGCACCAGCTGGACCCCTCCGACACACCTGTGGGAGCCCTGGGCTGGGTCCCTTCTAATCTTAGAGCTCCTGCTGCCGACTTGTGCTGTGCAGGAGTAGAGCAAATTAATTCTGGCCGTGACGCTGTAACTCCTTGGGGTCCCGAGGGGGTTTGGGAACAAATTCCCACCCCAATCCGGCATCGGGCACTTCCCACTCGGCGCAGTGCCCCCCACAACTGAACCCAGATTTCCCTGGTTTGTTTTCTTTAACTGTTACTGTTACCACCAT
>NW_010274849.1:640-2233 GCF_000690775.1 Eurypyga helias | reverse complement strand
GGTTGCCTGTCCTCTATCCACCCAGATTGTGACTCAGTCGCAGAAGGCCACCATATTAGCCAGGCATAATCTGCCCTTGGTGAAAATCAATCCAAAAAGCATCACTGAACATTCAGCCAAAATAAGCCTTATTTGGAGGCTGAAATCAATGTCTGGCAAGGCCATCATCCCACAGCCAGCATTCTCTCCTGTTTTTGCACAGTCACTGAACTCAACTTGGATCACCAGTACATCATGAAAAAGGTTTTTCTAAACATCTTCTGTTCAAAGCAAAACAGGAAGCTCTGTCATAAGTGAACCTGCTCATCGCTTCCTCTCTTCAGCCTGAGAAGTTCAGACAGGCTGGATGAGTCACAGAGCACTTAATGATGACTTCTGGGATATTCAGCCAAATAAATCCCAAATTTCAAAAGTCTTGAAGCCTAACCATCTGTATGAGCTGTTTCTCTAACTTCAGAATGAACGTTACAAGGCTCCGTCTATCAAGTGGTCTGAAATTCCCATTTGACTTCAGAAAGCCTCATGAGTGCTCAACACAGCTTTTGTTTGCTAAAGCATACTGACATATGTGAAGAGCATGCGTTTTGCAAACCAAACATTTCCAAGTCCAAGGTGTATTTTGCTGCACAGGTATGCTTATTCATAGCTACTGTCACCTCAAAAGAGACACGCGTGCCCATGCTGACAGAAAAAAATTCTGAGAGCTCAGCTCATCAGCCATTACAGTTGCTTGTAATGATATCCTGGGAATCCTTTTTTCATAGTCTTATGATTTTAAGACATAACCTTGTACAGCATAATGCAGCCTGTCAAAACCAATATCACAAAGTCTCTTAGAGATGAGACGCTAATGGATAGGAGGTGCACAGAAGAACTGAACGGATCCATAGCGATCCAATGAACTCAATGCTCCTGTCTAATCTACTTGAGCTCTGTAGGAGGATAACATCCAGCACACTCAGGAGTTATTTAAAAGCTTGCTAAGAGACTGAAAACATACAGCTGAGAAGGATCCAGTCCAACACCAGGAAAGTCAAGCAAGGATAAAGGCATTCAGAACCTCTTGCACCTAGGACATGGGTTAAGACAGGCGATACCAAAGTTATTCCCATCTGACAGCTGTTCAGTAGCCTACATGAAACGGTGGCTTCAGTGCAGCTAGTAGACACATGTTTACATTACAGATAGAACTACGTGGCAAGCTCAGCAGAGACGCCGGGCAGTTTTGCTAAGTTAACACACCAGTGATAACGGAAGAAAGCTTCCAAGTCTGATACTGCTCACCCCCACTTGCCCTTCATGGGGTCAGTCCAGGTCGCAGCCAAGAAGCTGTGCAGGAAGTGCTTATACTTCTGCTATCTGTTTGCAAATACAGGAGTCCAGACAATACAGCATTTCACACAGATGCTAAATTAGCAGTGGTAGGCAATTTTTAGGTAATACGAACCTCTCCCTCAAAAAAACCCCAACTACTACACGTGGCAATTGCTTAGACTCCTTTAGCCCCTGAAAAACTTCACACTTCAAAATGGGTTTGAAGTATGCACATTGCCAAACATCAGTGGCCTTGCCTCCTTGAGAGCTGGTCTTGAA
>NW_010274849.1:0-614 GCF_000690775.1 Eurypyga helias | reverse complement strand
CCCTGATGAATGCACACAGCCAGATGGTTATTACAGCACAGAGCAGTGCTCTTCAGATGATTTTGTTCCGCAAAACCATGCAATGCATCAGTTTTTGTAAGAATACTGGATGAGGGAAAACTGAAACAGGCAAGGTTCAAAAGGGCAACAGTCAATTGCTACTGAAATTCAACATCCAAACGACCTGCTCTAATCCATTTGCAGGCTCCTTGTTCTTGGTTTGTCTTAAAGAAAGATCGTCAGAGAACCCCTCTAATGACCAGAGCACTCCGTTTCGGTCAGCGGCACCGTCCGCTCCATCACCGTGAGATGACCCCTGCGCTGGTAGCAGCGGACTCCCTGAAGAAGCCTGATGAATCCCGCACAGTGCCAGGGCTCCACATGCTTGAATTCCGTGGCCTTCCTAGCCTCACCGGGGGCTGCCCCTAACGCCCCCCGCAACCTGGGAGCAAGATTTCAACACAGATTCAGGCCATTAGTCCCTGTCGCAGCCGCCATCCCTGGCCCAGGCCGGTCTCGGCCCTGCCCGGCCATGCCGGGACTGCGTCTGACCCTGGCTCCCCTCACCCCCACCCACGGGCTGGCGCCCATCCCCACGGCTGGGCCGCTGACCC
>NW_010274848.1:3462-13544 GCF_000690775.1 Eurypyga helias | reverse complement strand
GCCCGGCACAGGGCCCCCAGCCCCCCGGCGCTAACCCCGGCCCGGCACGGCTCCAGCTGGACACTCTTAGGGGGAAACAAGGAAAAAAGTCTGCAGGCCATTGATTTGCAGATATGTGCAGGAGCAATTTCAGGATTGAAAAAAAAAAATAGATTGTCTTGCACGTAACACACTTAGGATCCCATCCTAAAAAAAAAAAACACGTTACTTCTGGCCTAACATTTTTCCAATCGGAGATGCTGCCATGTGCTCATTTGTAATTTAAACAGGGCACCACCTTTTCCCCAGTGAAAACAGGGATTTAGGTCTTTCAGAAATGCTGGAAGAGAATTTCCCCTTTGAGACTGCTTGAGCTGACTCCCTGCCCCTCAGACCACGTCCTGGGGCAGCTGCAGCCTCCATGCAGCTGACGAGGGCTTATTTTTCCAAACTTGAGTGGCAAGACTCAAAACGACCCTGAGTTTCACCAAGTCAATATCTGAGAGCACAAATTCCTCACCGCATAAAGCAACATTTCAGTTCTAAATAATAAATGAGGTAGAAACGTAGGCTGTTTTAGAAAGACCAAAGAGACAAAGCATTACAACATCTACTTCAAATTACCAGCTGCTGCTAACAGTCTTACCTTCTGATCAGTCAGGAAATCCCACCTTACTGTGGTGTAACTCCAATCCCAGGACAGCTGTCTCCTGTCCTCAGAGGGACCTGCAGTAATATTTTGATATACACACCTTTCAATTAGCCAGTGCCACTACCACAGCAACCAAGTCCCACCCTGGGCTGGTCCTCTCCAACAAACTAAAAGTTCAAAGTTAATTTTGGCAAGTTCCTGTATCCAACCGCGATGATGCATACTCCCACCATCACATATGACATCAGCTAGTGATGTAATGCAGCCTAGCAGTGGTATCGCTGCATCTTCCAGTCGCAGGAGGAAAGGACTGGCTTACAGGTTGCTTTAGGCGAAGTCCCTCACTGCCCAGGGTAGGGGCTTGGGTCCGCCGCATTATTTTGCACTCAACATTTCCTAGCAGGCTGCTGGGGAGCCCTGCAGATGTGGCCAAGCCCGCATCAGCTGGACAGAGCACAGGGTCCCTAGCATCCACTGCCCATTCTCTCACACTCATTTGGGGCAGCATGACCCAAGCAGAGAGGCAAGGATTTAGAAATATGGTTCCCAAGTTACCTAGATTTCCAAGGGGCAGACATAGCATTTAAGCAGCAGTTTGAAGCTTCCAGGGCACGAACACTCACTACAGAGCGGTGATCGAATATGCCTGTTGCAGGTTACTGTTTACCAAGCAGATGATTTCCACATCAGTTTCTGGATGGTTTTAAAGCTGTCAGGTGCAGTGTCAATAGTATTTAGTCTTATCATAAGCTTCTTTTCCCTAGCATGGACTCTAAAATACACCAGTCTACATTAGCAGAACAATTACAGACTTCCACAGAGCCTGAGAATTCTTACTTGGGGTGAAGATTTGCTGAATTCCCTTCCAGCCCAGTAAACCCATCTGCAACCTGATCCATGCACTGAAGTGCAGCGAGCACCTTTCAGCACAGGGGATTCACTCAGCATTGATTGATGAACAGGTAGTTGCTGGCCCATAACAGGATTTAGGAAGAGTATTTTCCATGCCCAGCATTATTTTTATCTGTGTTACTAAACCAAATTCACCTCTTGCCCTCACCGATCAGATTACAAACCCCAGCACAACATGAGGGAGCACAAAGCAGAAGACGTGGGGCTTTTGCTCATGTTTGTAACATTCCTTTTGCCGATAAGCAGCTCCTCTAGATTTACAGCTACATCCTCTCCTTCCCTAAACAAGCAAGGAAGATAATTCACCACTTAATCAAAATACGCCCATGCGCTCCTGCGTAATTCCTTGCGGTTTAGCAGGTAAAGGGTAAATGATGAGCCCCATCTTTCACTGGTATGTGCCACTGCTCACTCCATATCAGCACAGTCCTCCTTCTGGAAGCAGGCAGGTGATGGCAGAGACAGTGAGGTACAGCTACAGGGACTGAGCTCCAGTCTTTAACCAGGTGGTTGTGTTTGGGGATACAAAACCCGCTCCAGCGATGGGTGCATCAGCTCTACCAGGGACAGCCAAGCACAGTGGGGAAGGTCTATTGGCTCCCCAGCAGAGATGCTGGCTGGATGTGCCTGGACATATCCATTCTGAAATACAGAGGAGCCACACACAGGGAAATAAATGTGAACTCTGTGCAAGTGTTACTCGAGAATGGTGACTTTAATATTTGAAGTGTCCCTGGCTGCAGGTGCGACACACTGAAGTTCTCAGCATTTTATATGGCACACAGCAAGCTGATGTTGACCCTAAGGCTTAATTTAGTAACAAGACTACTCAGAGAAAAATAATGTACTGAAAAACCTTTATGGGACAAGGAAACATGCCAAAAGTAGACTTGGCCAGGGTACTTAATAGATAGAAAACCATTTGTTTCTTTTTGAGAACTTAATTAAATTTCCCATGAATTCATTTGTAATAACAGTAATAAGCACCATATATGGAAATCTTCAATGAGCTGTTAGCAAGGTAATTTCCTGAATTTGGCTTATATCTTAATAACGTCTAAAGCCAGCTAGATTTCAAAATACAGCTGGTATGCATTATTCTATTCTGAGTACGAGGGCGTGTATGGACTTACTTGTGAGCCTGGATGTGTAAAATTACTTTGGTGCTGCTGGACACAGTTTTATTGCCTGCAGAATGATGCTTGATCATGTTCTGAAAAGCAGTAAGGAAAGAGTTAACATCATGTCTTCTGTTACACAAAGAAGCCTTCAGGAAAGCAGTGCACATACCTTCCACACTCTGACACGCTCCTTGGATCACTGTCAGTAACTGGGAGGGGGAGGCTTTGAACAGAGCCACCTGGAATCAAACAAGGCAAGCTGTAAGTTCTGCCATGCTCTACAGCCTTCACAGTGAAATGCAAGAGAGAAGGAAGACAGAGGGGAAAGAGCCACCTCTTCTCATCACTAGAGAGGCACACACCCAACTTGCAACCCCACCTGCTTCTCAGGCCTTCTTCTGTGCTTCACATGCACAAATATGGTACAAATAAGTAGCTAAATGGTGAAGAAATGACTGTTCATGATTAAGGACAACGACTCTATGGAGGAAGGAGACTTACTCTTAGAGAGGATGAGTTCCATCAGTGGATGGAAAGGGCTTTCTTCAGCAACTGCATGTTGTGTCCACTTACAGCCCCTGTGCTAATATGGGACCTGTAATTAAAATAAAGGCAAGACTTCTAAACCTTAACCAAACTGCCATTCATTTTGCATGGTATTCATTAAGTATTTCAGTCCTGACAGGGGTAAGGTAAGTCATGGTAGAAACAGACATCAGTGATTATCTTGGAGAATGAAGCTGAAATTAAGTGGGTGACAACAGCTGTGGCATACAAAGTAAGCAGTTGCTCTCTGGAAGTGCCACAGGAATGCTGGGGAAGAGCTAGAGGAGAGCCCAGTGAAGAAAAACACAACTGGTATCTGCTGCAGAGGGTGATGTTTCCCCTCACACCCCAGACAGGAGAGCACTATATAAGTAACACAGCAGCAGAGTTCCTGCTCAGAGAGTACAGCAACCCTAGAGTAAATTAAAGCCTGTTTAAGTCACTGGACTTATCCTCATAAATTTCAGTGAGATCCAGACCCAAGTGGGAAAGGGAGATCCCCCAGGAGATTAACCCTGTGCTCAGCAATGCCAGCAACCAAAGAGTTTGCAAACCACAGAAGGAAGTGGTATTATATATTTCATCATGAGTATATGATAACAAACCTTCTGCTCACTGGGAACCTTCCTAAGCTCCCACAGTGACTCAGCTCAAAAGCTAAAGACCTGGCAGCATAGCCAATTTATCCATAATCTCCTTTTTACAAATAAGCCAACACTCCTCATGTGGTAACTTAGCTGCCTCAGGGGTTGGCTTACAGGTCAGTACCACCTTAGAAACAGAGGTGGGGATCCCAGCTGGGTCTTCTTTCTGACTCATCTGTGTAGCGAGATACAGTGAGGCAGTCAGTTCCGGGAGGTTGGGCACAGAGTCAAAGACACATCCTCACAGAGGTAATGCTCAAAGCTCCAAAACTCTAACTTTATTACAATGCCTGGGTATTTATTGTGTTACACCGTGCCACGCGCCATCAGCCCCTTAATAATTGGCTACTTTACATTGTCCACACACCCTATCTCTATTTCTAATTAGCTACAAAGCTCCAGCCACACGAAAAACATTCCCTCCCTTGGCGGTTTAGACACCCTCCTTTATCTCTGCATTTGTTTGCTTACATCTTACTTTCTTCTTCTACATGCTCAAGGACACATTGTCCTTGAAGTAGCCTGGGTTGTGCATGCAGGCCTGTATTAGCACTTCGTGACCATGGTTACCTAAAAATTCCTCTACACATCTGCACCTCCTAAGATAGCACAGGATGCTGAAACATCCAGCAGTATCTATGATACAAGAACCTACCACTCTGCAGAGTGCCTCTAAGTCCTTCCAGTGCCTCCCTCTGCCAGACAGCTTGCTCACAGCTCTGTCCTGCTCCTGCCACTGAAATACCCTCAGCACTAACCAAGGAGAAGACACAGCTTGCTCTTATTAACTATATAATGACTCCATTAGATGTGATGTGCCTCCAGCTTTCCAGGGATGCCATTCATTATCCCACCTGCCCAAGCACTATTACTCAAGGCAGAACCCCTCTGACAATGGATACAAATCTGCTACACCCCAACATCCTTCTCACCTTCTGAGGGGTTTGCTCTAAGTATGAGATTTGTTATTGTTTTAGAAGTTTTCTTGTTGCCCTGCTATTTTGTGGACATTTGAGTCTTTAAAGCTTCCTTCACCCAAAGGCAACATACCCACAGGGGTAATCTTTGGTTTTGCTGCGACTTCTGCACTGAGGTCAGAACAATCAGACATCCCACCAGTCACAGCTTCACAGCAGAGCGAGAGACCTGGGATGCGAGTCCTCAACTTTCTGTTGTTCAGCCAAGCTCCCCATCCATCCAATTCCCCAGACTGCTTTGGCAAGCCCTTCTCATAATGCAAGCTTCACCTCAAGGACTCCTTGCTGAGGCACTACCCTATCTTTCTTGTTTCTCAGATGACACTGAGTGAGATCTTACAGCCTGGGACTGGTTTCCTTCACCCATCCCTCCAGGTTGTCCTCCCTACCTATTCCCAAGGAGTGGTGGCTGCAAAGGGCTGGCTGTGAAAAAGCTGCCCTCTTTCTATGGGCAGTATTCTGTTACACTGAGTACATCCAGGCTCTGAAGAGAAATAATTAATGGATTATCACATTGCTTTTATGAGCAAGAGACAACCAATGAACTTATGATATTTAATGGTCAAGAAAATTATTTTTAAAATTGCAATAGGATATCACGAAAGCCCGACCTGCTCCTGGTAAATTGTCCTTAGAAAGCACCACACGTAACTGATATAACCACAAAATGAACACGAGCTGAGCAAAGATTTTGTGCAAAAGGGACCCTTTGCATTTGACATGCTCTGTCACATTGAATTTTAATTACAGCTCCCCTCTGGTGCTGGCACAGGAGGGGAATGCTAATGACATGCAGGAGAGGCAGCACTGGGAAGGGAGCAGCAATGGCAATCTCCAGCCCAACACTTGCACAAAGGGCAAGGTTCCCAACCTGATGGCAAGCAGCAGCTAACACAGATGTAGTCAAGTAGAAATCTTTCTGGGTTAGTTCCTTCTTTAACTCCTACTATTTCACCCCAAAGGGTGGGCTACTGGTTGGATTAAAACACATTTAAGTGGATTTAATGTATTAAACCATTGCAAGGTACAGCCCATTTGTGACAATGAACCCACTGAAGGAAATCAGGGTTTGGGTGAACAAATAGGGCCACAGATCACTTCTCTAATGGTTAGTAAGCCATGGCTTTGAATTATTAAAATGTAGTGATGCTATTTGCTCAGTGTCTAGGAAGATCCTGTTTGTTAAGTTTTATAAAAATGCCTTTGGGAAGCATCACTCAAAAAATGTGTCGCCATGGGGGGGTCCATCGCTCAGCTAATTCTGGCAGTGGTCACATGTAGGCTCCTTGCATGGCATAAGTGTTATACACATACTTAATGCTCTAAAATAATTACAGGCAGCATCATTAACATCCCTGATGTTCTCTACCTAGAAAGAGAGAAAACATCTTAATCAGACTGTGATCATTAAATATGGGCCAAGTATTAGCGCAGCAAAAGCTTCCAAATATATGGGATGCTGATATATTTCTCAAACAAAAGGTAACATTTTGGGACATTAAGGGGTCCATGTAAAGATTCAAGAAAAGGGAGAGTGAATTTGGAGTGCAAAACATACTTTCAAAACCTGTGAAGATAATTAGAGGCTACTCTGAATATTATATCTCTTCAAGGTCTAGCTGAAGTCAGAGTATTCCGCTGGGCATCCTGTGTGTTGTGAAGATATTTCAAAATTCTTGCTTCCTATCCAGAAAAAAAAACAAAAAAAAAAACAAAAAAAACCCTAGATTTGTATTTCTCAAAACAATCAAAAGCACCTCTTGTTTTTGGGGTGTTTTTTTTTTTATTACACTATTCAAACATCAGCTAGCTTTTGCAGAAATGCAAAGTCTGCTTATCAGGACAAACAGCTGATCTGCATAGATTGTGTGACAATCCATAAAATCCTTAGGGATCAGAACAAAGACCTTCACAACGCTTTTGTTGTAAGAGTGCGATCTACTCCTGAGGGGAAATTCTGTGTTATAGTGCTGTCTGCTTGCACAATAGAAAGATGTTTTTTCCTGCATTATTGGGGTTAGTAATGCAATGTTTGCTATTTCATCACTGTATGCTCCTGCCAAAAGAATCTGTATTACCTCACACACTATTGATAAAATGGAGCTGCTTGGGAAAAAAATGTTTGACCCAGTGAAATAAATCAGACAGGAGTTTTATAACATGAAAATACCATTTAAAGCTATAAATTACCTAAAAGCAGCAACACATGTTACTGTGCTTCATTCTTGGTTTCCATAGTTTTCTATATTTGTTATAGTTTCTATAGTTTATTCTCACCTTTTTCTTTCTATTCTGTAAGTAATAATTAGCTCATTTAAAATTTCCCAGTGGATAAATACGTCTGGTTTATGCCACTTAACAATAAGGTACAGTAATATCTGTATCTTCTATATAGCAGCAACACTTCTTTTAACCACAGTAAGAGCTTCCTTCACTTTAGCATCGAAGATAAATACTCATTTTCTCCAGCAACATTTCTTGCTGTCTTTTGCCAGAACGAAATACTATCAATGATGTGGTAAAGCAACACAAGAGAGAATGGGCAGCCTTCTTCCTGAAGCGTCTAGAAATTCAGGGTGGACAACTAAATCACTTGTTTCACCCTGAAATGTTATAATCTTTACATTTCTTTCATAGGATATAAAAAATGTGCAGCCATTTTATGTACTGCAAGATTTACTGGTTTATGTTTGGAACAAAAAGTCCAATGGAATCTGGAGGGTTGATAAAGTCCTTAAAATGGGTGGACAGAGCAAAAAGCTGAACTTTTTTAAAGTTATGAATCATTTATTACTCCCTCATGTAAATTTTGGAGGTGGTTTTCAATATTCTGATATGAAAGTAGAAGAGCTCCTGGCATGGTTCAAAGGGTGACTGCATTGATGTAAGGGCATGAAGGCCAGCTGGAAACATCTCTGCATTACAGAAGTAATTTTCAAAGATATTTTAGGTAAAAAGCCCTTATCCTTCTACATATTTTTATATATATATACACACACACTACATAAATGTATATTTACGTTCCCCAAGCTGTGTGCTCAGCAGCGTGGCCAGCCCATAGGGCTCCAGGCAGGCTAGGATGCTGTGGCTCACAGGTATGGTTTTCACATGAACCCTGCTACCCGCAGTTTACACAGGGAATGAGAAAGTTGAGCCCTAACAAACAGAGCCACTGTCTCTCAATATGGCTGACCAAGAAACCTCTAATCCTACAGCTGTGTTTGATGCTGTTTTTCTCCTCCAGTATTTCATGTTTATAAGCCTATCTGACCAGGACAAGCTCTGAGCCTCTAAACATCAATGCAAAGGGAAGCTCAACCTTTAAGTTAGCACTTAATTCCCATCAGGCAAAACTCTAATTCTTCCCTAATTAAGCTGGCAGATGAAGCTGAATGAAAACCATATTGTGTTCCATCCAGCATTTCAAGGGGGTCTTTGCTAAATCAGAAATAAGCACTTTAATCTGTGTAAAGAGATATTTTAAGCACAAAACTGTGTCTGGATAAGTCAAATCCTTCATGCATCCATCAGGCACATGAAAAGATCCCCCCTGGCAGAGCAAGAGAGTACTGAAATCTCCTGTAGCAACTGGCCGCTAGTAACGGTAACAAACAGCCTGTTGTACAATTATTTCAACTTTCTGAATTACTCTGAGAGGCAGAGAGCGCAGAAGGCTGACTGTGCACAGGGTTCAAAGTTTGCACCCTGAAGGGCTCAAGACTTAGCTAAGCCAAAGAGAGAAGTTCATGGACTTGATGCCTTTGTGCCTCAGTTTCCCTTCCCCAAAAGAGGAATAGTGTTTCATTTCCTTTCTCACTCCCATGTGGGATGCAGAAGTCCAGGGAAGTGGATAAACCAGAGGCCTCACATGAGTAAAAACTATTGCTTGTACATATTTGTGCTGTATCTGCGAGGAATCCTGTTGGCCTAAGTAGGAATAAAAAATTGGACAGATATTTCCTGGCATCTTGAGGGATTTGACTTAATATTTCAGTTGTTTTTGTTTTGAAATAGAAAAAGTGAGGTTATTTCCACTGAAAGGGGCTCACAAAGCTAGGCAGCTTCACAAGATGAGGTTTCTGGGTCCCTGCACCAGAGATAACAGAGCTTACACCTATGCTTTGGCTATGCAATTGCTCAAGCACCCACGTGTGCTGGAGACTCATATGAAAATAAGGCAGACCCATGCATTTCTTAAGCATGCAATGGCCAGTTCTCTTCAGTCCATACCTTTGCAAGGATTGGGAATTATCAATCAAAGTTCACCTTTTGAAAGGAAATCCCCCTACCACTCTCAAACTTCCTACTACCCTTCTGCATTTCTCCTTCAATTTGGCTTCTCTGCTTGGGTCTCCCACTAGTGCTGCCTAAAAGCAGAGAGGACCCATCTCCTCGTGCTCCTTGTGGAACTCCCTCCTTCCCTCTGGCCAAGGGGGAGGCTCTAAAATCCGCACTAAGTGCTCAAGGATCTGCTTTTGTGCAAGAAAAAGCTTAGAGTGGAAGCAGATAACCTTTTTACTTGGTACCTGTGATGCACATTACATGTCGCCTCTGGCAACATCGTGAGCTGCTGCTTGTGATGGAGCCTTACTCTACAGAAAAAATAATGGATTTCATCCACTCTGATGCCCGGAGGGGAATGGACCATCCACCCTAATAGAAATTAGATCTATACAGCCCTTGAAACACCTGGCTTGGTTTACCCTCAAATGCCACCAAAATATTCACATTTAATCGGGAAACTGTCAACACAAATGTCAAAATGCCTTTCTGTGAGAAACAAGGGCAATTTACTTGAAAATTAACTACTCAGTTGGTTTTCATCTAAAGAGCAATGCACTGACTCCAACGTGACAAGCTTGCTCATTTTTCATCTGTGTTGTCTCATTATGCAGGAGCCCATCAAATGACACCATTTTTTCTCCCCATAGCAAAGCCCAGGAAAAAAAACCAACCTCTTGTATGCTAGCAGTTTACATGCAGGATTTGCCCAAAAGCCAGAAAGCCAGAATAATATAGTAGTGATGAATAATACATAACCAAAATGGATTGGTGTTAGATAATCTGTTGGGTTACAAACTTCAGCCTTACGGCTCCTCTTTATGATTCTATTTTGTTGGTTTCATCTAACAAGTTTTAAATTAATCTTGTAACCCAAAAATGGCCTTTTTGCCCATTGGTTACTCCTCTGCTCTCAGCAGGTGCTGAGTGGTGCCACTGGTGAGGTTTGCTGTGTGTGGATGCATATTCC
>NW_010274848.1:0-3444 GCF_000690775.1 Eurypyga helias | reverse complement strand
TGCTGAAAGCTGGGCAGGGTGCGAGATGCACAGCTAGGTCATTTGCCTTGGCTGCTCCCGCTTTCTTCCTCAAGCTCCTACAATGGTCTGGGCTTGATCTTGCACCCAAATCACTCTGCCACATCCACACAGCTTGTGATTTGACTCTGGAATGGACTTTACAAACCGGATAATAAAATATCCTGCTAAAAGCATACTTGCCAGGTCAGAGGATGAGTGATGCAGTGTTTGGATATCTGGATGAATGCTATCCCACTGTTGAGAGAGCAAGCATGGGGAAGAAGTCCACAGGCTTTGCCTGGGGAAAGTGGAGGCCAGTGGGAAGTGGTATTTTGAAACAATAAGAGGAAACAGTTTTAACTAAACCAAGAGGGAGCTGATGTGACAGTCCAGCTGCGGGAAAGTTGGTGAGCAAACCCAGTTCACAGGAGAGCAAACCCATGAGGTGTTCAGGCTACATTACATGTGTCACCAGGTTTTGGCACAAGTACTTCAACTTTTGGTGTAAATACTGGGGAGAGGAGGGTCTGAGTTTTAGTTTAAAATACCTTAATTTACTGCCAAAGCAAGTAGTTCTTTTGGTTTTAGTAAAACATTCAGGTTTGGCAGAACACATGAACTTAGCTCCAGCTTCTCAACCAGAACATTCTGAGAAGGCCAAGTGGGTCCCTGCAAAACACACAGCTCCCCAGGCTCCCATCACCACCACTGCCACATCTGCACTACCGAATGTGGTCTGAGAGGATTGTTTGCTGTGAAAGAACCCAAAGCAATAGGCTAACACATGCCTTTTTTCCTTCTGTGCAAAGCTATTTAAGCACATTACAGCAATGTCAGTGCCTTCTGAGATGGGCAGCATCTTGTTGTATGTAATATGTCAGAACAGAAAACAACTATAATATAGCACATGCCATCACAGCTGGAGGTCAACCTGTCTATCACCTGCTAGGCTTATTGTTAAGCTTTATGATAGATAACGTGATATGTAAGAAAAACGTAACATATTGGGGGGGAGGAAATAGTGTTTTCTGTTGGCCTCTTCCCTGAGGATGAAAAGAAAAATACACAAAGTGCAGAGGAAAATTACTTCAAGCATGTGACCTGATCTCAGAAGAATTCAGGTGCTTGTGTTCTCCATCATCTTTAAAAACCCAAGAGGAAATCTGATAAGAAGAGTGGAATTATTGCAATTTGATGGTAACTTGACAGCTGGCCCCAGCCCATCTCTCTTTGAAGTCAATGGAGAGATGACAATTTCATTAAGTCAGTGACAGTTTCATGAAGTCCTTGTGAAAGACTAATAAATGTCACTTGTTCACCCCTGGTTTAAGCCGTAGGTTAGATCCCCGTTCTGTAAGTGATTCACAGCATGTCGAAGGATGTGTTCCCGAGACAGGTATGGAGGTAGCGCATAACTCAGTGACATATCGCTTCCTTGATGAGCTGCTACTTTGACTTTTTTTTTCCCACTGTTAAATCACTATCAGAATATGGCTCTTCTGGGCACATATATATAATCTAAATGAGCCATTATTGCTCTGGGAAGTGAAGGGACCTTTCTGCTGTCTGAGTGCTCATGGAAGCTCAGTTCATCCAGCACTGAGCAATGCTTTTCAACTCACCAAGAAAATTGGACCAGGCTTATTTTCATAGAATTACAGAAAGGTTTCTGTGGGAAGGGACATTAAAGATCATGTAGTTCCAAACCCCGTGCCCCGGGCAGGGACACCTTCCACTAGACCAGGTTGCTCCAAGCCTTATCCAGCCTGGCCTTGGACACTTCCAGGGATGGGGCATCCACAGCTTCTCTGGGCAACCTGTTCCAACACCTCACCACCCGCTCCGGGAAGAATTTCTTCCTAATGTACAATCTAAATCTCCCCTCTTTCAGTTTAAACCCTTTGTCCTGTCACATGCCCTTGTAAAAAGTCCACCTCCAGCACCCCTGTAGACCACTTCAGGTACTGGAAGGTGCTATAAGGCTGCTATATTTTACCACACACCCCATTCATACAAGGTTAAATGCCCCCAAGGACTGCAATTGCATGTGTATCTCATCATATTTTTATCTGGAGGGAAGATGTGGGGTAACAGGTTCTGGGTGATACTGCACCAAGGCACCTGCCATCTGAAAACCATTCAGTGTAGCCTGTAACTGAGGCTTCTTCATTACTTTGTGAAGTCTGCTCTTGGTGGCTTCTCCACACAATTACAAGGAGATTGCACCAGGACAATACACTATTATATCTGAAGGGAGACTAAATGAAAAAGAAGCTCTTCATCACAAATAACTATTTCCCATGATCAATTACACTTGTTTTGACCCTTTTATAATAGGGCTCCTAATCTGCAGTGTGATTAAAATAAACAGGAGGTTAAAATAAAGCAATAGGCAAGAAAGATGAAGGCAGAGAAACTAACTTTGAGTTTTATCTCTGATGTGGAGAAATTAGTATTTGAGAAAACATTCCCGAATAGTGCTGAGAGGAAAGGCAGGATTGTATTGCTTTGATACGAAAGAAAAAAATGTTTCTGGAGCCCAGGGCATTTTCCACCTTCGATTTGGGACTTAGACATGTTTTTAAGGCCACCTTTTTCTAAGCAGCCCATTGATTTAAGATTTTGAACAAGCCAAGAGCTAAGACCAGAATTTCAGTGAAGATTCTACAGTCTCAAAACAGTGAAACCAAAAAACAGTGACCAAGCTGGACAATGCCAACCCCTGTCACTGCTCCGGTTACCTGCTCTGAGAAATAGCTGTGATGCTCACCTGCACCTCTAGCATGCTCTCAGAATTAATGTGTGGAAAGGATTTGAAAGATTATTTTAAGTTCAGTGTCATGTACAAAATGAGGCCAGAAAATATAGATAAATCACACGGAACATAATGAGGTTCCTTCAAAAGTATTTCTATCACTATGTCTTTGATTTAATTATTTGCCTGGTTCCAGAACACAACCCAGAAACCACTTCTGATGCAACCTATTCTGTGAGCAGAAGGTGTTGTGTGGGATTTTGTTGTATTGATTAAACTGCCATTGAACGATTCGAGATGCAGATCAAATACTCTGAAAGTAACGAGATAAGATTGAAGCTGAGCCCTTCTATGAATTAGAATGGGCCTCTTTTTCAGCTACACTGCTATCATTGATCAGAACACTAATAATGTTGATTACTTTAAGAGTTACATCCCACTGGTTAGATATAGATAACTAAAGCTGCACAGACCAAGCAAACAAACACACTTTTAGGCTTTTAAAGCTGGACAAGGCAAAGCAAATGAAACATGTAGGCCACGAAGATAACGGACTTCCAACAACTCTACAAAAGTTATAAGTGAAGCCGTTCCCTCACCACATCCACGCACTTCACCTTCTATCCAGGTGCCCCCAGTCACGCATTACTGCAGGGCATGTCCGCATTCTTCTAGAAATGTTCCCACAT
>NW_010274847.1:0-2544 GCF_000690775.1 Eurypyga helias | reverse complement strand
GGCCGCGGGCCGGGAGCTGGGGTGGGCACGGGGTCTCAAGGTGCGCGTCAGCTCCTCCGGGAACTTGCCCTTTCAGCAACGTCTTGTCTTGAGTGTTGACCCAATTTAGTTGACAATAACAAGTTAGATCACGAGGCGGGTTAATGCGGGCAAGTCCGTTCCCATCAGATTAAATATTCCAACCGGAGCGCTGTGCGTTTGCCCCCATAACCACGGGGCAGGACGCTGGTGCTCCACAGCCCCAGGGATGGGGTCAGCTCCCTGCTCTGATTGCCCAGCCTCCCCTCATTCTGGGTGCCCACGTCTTTCTGTTTATTTCTGATTTGGGCTCCCCTGGGAGGGGTTACTCGTGCCCTTTGTGGTACGTGGTTTTTCCTTCTCTCCCCTTGAAGCCTGGAGCGCAGCCAAGCTCCCTTCACTGTTCCATGGTAGGACCAATAAAACTCGGGCTCTGCAAATGGCTCCCGTTGCACAGCTCATCTCATGCAGCGGTTAAGCTGTTTGACGCCAGCTGGAATTGCGCATCCCCGTCCCCCATTACGCTTTCGACAGCCCCATGAAACAAGGCAGGACATCGGACAACACGAGTGCAAACCTGGCCACACAGAGCCTCCCTCCTCCGCCTTGCTAAACGGCCCATGTGCAATTTTCCAAGCCCCATTTTAATTTCCTGGGGTCAATCCTGCATCATGTCGGGGAGTTCCTTTCCACATGATGGAGCAGCATCTGTCTTTTCCATCTGTCCCAGCAGCTCACGGGGCCAAATCTCCGTGGGGATGCTCTGGCTGCAGTTAGCACAACGACAAAATGATGCAACAGTTTCCTCTCGGGGTGCAGAAGCGATGTTAATGCTGGGAGCTGGAGGGGGAGAGATGCACCATGTCTGCGCTGGTGCCAGCAAAGGACCAGGCAGGATAAAGCCCTTTGTCATCACGAATGTCCCCAGTTTGGTCTGTTTGAATTTGGGGGCTTTTCTCCCCACTGAGAGGTGGCCTCCACTGCTGGAGCCACCCTCACCCAGGGGTAGGAGCGCTGTACGTCAGGAGCCAGAGCCCCAAATTCACGGGGGAACAAGGTGGGAAAATGCCGGGGGATGGTCAGGCTGCTGCCGCACTGGGCCCAGCCACTGTCAGCTGGATCGCTGGCCCTGCTCATCCCCCTGGGCCAGACCCAAACCTCACTGGAGTCAACAGGGATGTTTCCACGGGACGAAGCCCAGACTGATCACATCTCCAGCAGTGCCGGGTGCCTGCGCCCTGCAGAGCTGCATTCCCCTCGCTGCCACGGCCGTGCACCCCGCTGCAGTGCCTGTCCCTGGCGCCCCCACTGCTGGGGCTTTGGGGCACCCACTGTCCATCCCCATGGGTGCTTTCGGCCTGTGGGATGCAGAGGATTGCACAGAAGGCCAGGGTGTTCCCCATCAGCAGACAGTATGGGATGGGGGAAGCACTGGGGCTGATGGGATGTGACCTACTCTCACTTTTCCCCTCCATGCAACAAACACTGGGTCCTGTGTGTGCACCATGGCATCGCTGAGCCCATCCCCTCCTGCTGCCCTTCCCTGTGCCCTGCCCTGCCCGCAAGCGAACCCCGCATCCCAACCATGTCCCCTCAGTGCCATCCCTTCCGGCTGCAGCAATCCCACCAAGTTTTCCCCTTTCCCACTGCTTCAGGGCAGATCAGTGCTCCCTGGACGAAGGACTCTGCCCCCGAGGAGGCCTCAGGATCCAGCTCCCGCAGGGGGTCACCGCCGTGCTGGGCTGGGTGTGGGGAGGATGAGGAGAAGGGGCTCCATGCCTGTGCGCTGGGCAGCCCCAAGGAAGGTGCCTCTGAACCGGAGCCCTGGCTCTGCTCGTGGGCCGCTGCTGGCCACACAGGCTTGTCCGTGTGCCGGTGAGTCCCGGCACCGCGGCACCAGGGCCCAGCTGGGAGCCACGCTGCGGTGGGACATGGGGCAGGAGCAGTGGCATGGCCAGGCGTCCTGGGGAAGTCCAAGCCCTGATGGGCTGGAGCTAAAAGCCCGTGGGGGTTTCCCATGCCACAGAGGGCAACATGCAGGCACAAAACGGTGGCTCCTGCCTCCACACTGAGCCTAGGGTGCTCCAGCAAGCGCAGACCCCGAAATCTGGGGACCAGGCATCTCCCGGGTGTGTGCACGTGCTGGTTCACACCCACTTGCTGGTTGTTCCAGCCAGCTTGAATTGCCTGGTACCGCGGCCCAGACGGGCATTAGCAGCGTTTGGCATTAGCAGCGTTCACGCAGCCGGAGAACTCCCAGGGCTCTGGGGTCCAAGTGGGGACCCTCTGCCCTGCCCCAGCTCCTGGCACTGCCACGACCCGGCACAGGGACAGTGAGGCCAAACCAGGTCCCACAGGAGGTCTGGGAGGGGGGTGGGTTGTCCCCACCTCGATCACCCTTTTTGGCCCCCAGCTCTTGGGGCTGGGAAGCTCGGAGCTGGCTTAGCAGCTGGGCAGCTTTTGTCCCCCTCATGCCTCTTGGCCGGGCCTGGCACCGCTGCCCTCCCTGCCCGCACCACGGAAGGC
>NW_010274846.1:18094-36733 GCF_000690775.1 Eurypyga helias | reverse complement strand
GTCCTGGGGAGGCTGGGGCCGGGGCAGCGGGGAAGGCCTGCGGAGGCTGGGCTGAGCGCCTCCCCTCCTGGTCTCCAAGCCTCAGCAGGCCGCCTCTTGCTGGGGTCCACGCAGACGCGGGCTCTTGGGGCCTTGTGTTTAACTGGGGGGGGCCCTATGTTCTCCAGTGGGCATCGGGCTGGAGGCAGCCCACCCTGATCCAGCACCGGGAGACGGGTCCTGCTGGGAGCATGTATCCCATGCCAGCTTGTTTCTCGGGTACAGAGCCGCTAGGCTTGGTGGCTGCGTTCCTTGTGAGTGAAGCCACCTCCGTGGTTGCTCATCTTTCAGCGAGGGAGAACGTGCATCGTGGCATCTTTCCGCTCAGGGAGCGGTGCCCTGTGTGCAAATCTATCGACTCATCTCATACCGAGTTATCACTCTCTTTATTAAGTACTGCATGCATGCTTGAGTAAGCTCTGTGACTTGAGTGTCTTTTAAGACTTGGACTTGGAGGTATATCAATAATATATGCTTGAAATAAGAGATGTGGGGGAATGTATCTGTGGGCTGTATGACAAAAACCTGAAATATAAGGCAGAATATTAGACGGGAGGTTTGACTTCCCAGGTGTACGTAAACAAATGGGCTCGTGTATCTCACAGGTGAAGAAGTAGATTCATTGCACATGTAGTTCATTCCCTTTTCTAAATGATTTACGCACAATGTGGTAGAGTAAGACCCTTGCTTTAGTTATATTTGCACACAAACATAGGTGTGGGTTTTTTCTTGTTAAAAGGGGGCTCTTATTTTTGAAAAAGATCCTTGTAAGATGGTGATGTGTACTGAACTCTTTTCCCTTGTTTTCAAAAAGAGATACAAAAAGCAAGAAAGGGAGTGAAATTTTAGTTTCACTGCAGATACTCGGGGATGTGTTGTCTGTGTTTTGGAAGTGCTTTTTATCAGCTGTCATCTTGGAATGCAGACATTGTTATTGTCGGTTAATATAAATACACAGAAACAGGAAAGAAAGGAGGCTGCTCCTGAAGAATTTATGGCTTAGTGACCAAATTTAGCATTTGCTTCCCTTTGAAGCATCCCCTTTTTTCAGTGCCCTGAAAGTTGGGGAAGTGAGTTAGTTTTGGCAGCATGCATGTGTCCTAGTTATTTCCAGGAATTTTTTTCCTTGCATCTTTTTCCAAGAAGGTCAGGACAGGAAGAGTTTGAAGAGAAGTAAAATGACTCTCACAGAAACGTGGTTTATATATTGATGTTAATCTTCCTGGGTTATCTCCTATGCTTTCTGCCTTTGTGTTACAGTATATATCAAGCCTTCTCCCTCTTACTGTTGATTACAGCAGGAAAGGCAAATATATACAGTAGTTGTTTTTACTTTGAGATTTGTCAGCTCTTTGTGCTACTGTCATGTTAGTGGGCCTGTTATCTTCCTGTGTTCTTTGTCTGGCAAAAGAAGTCTCAGATCAGAAGATGTATCAGCACACTTTGAAGCAGCTAAGCACAAGTTTAGTACAAGTGTCAAAACAGAGAATTACATGGGACTGAACATCTTAACTAAACAAAGTGCGTTTCCCCCCTTGTATTCTGGTAGAACTGAGTGCTGGAAAGGAGTGCAGCTTTTTGTTTTTCATGTACCTAGTTATGGCAGTAATACTAATTCTTCTGGCTCTAGAGAGCATGAAGACTTTTGTCCTGGACTCTAGTGTTGTTTTTCCCCCCACCTCTGTATCAGTCTGTTCTCCCAAAGGTGTTAGTTTTCATTTTGTTTGTGCAGAGAGAGATCAGTCTTCTCACTGCTGAGTATTCACAAAAGCTGTTCTGCCCCAGTATGCCAAAATTATAAAAAGGGAAGTGAAGATAAATTCCCCGTTTGAAATTACAGGGGGAATGCCTGCAGACAGAACTAAATACTAAATATTGCTGTTGGAAGCTGTTAGTCTTGAATTCGGTCACAGAAGTATTTCTTGAATGATGCAAACGGTGGTCTGCATTACAAGCAATTGTGTAGGCAAAGCCCTGTGCAGGGATTTACACACTCACTGCGATCCTGGTGTCTGTATGGATGCTATTTCCACTCCACAAAGAAGAGAGAAGCTGACAAAGCCAGAGCCAGGGTTCTGGGCTGGGGGATGCGGTTGATGCTGATTTGGGTTGTTGGTTTCTGCATCTTGTTACAGCCAGGCCTGTGTCTCTTTACAGCAGTTGTGTGCCGGAAATATGGCTACGGACTGGCTTGGGAGCATTGTGTCAATTAATTGTGGAGAAAGCTTGGGAGTCTACCAAGGACGAGTGTCTGCTGTGGATCAGGTCAGCCAGACCATTTCCTTGACACGGCCCTTCCATAATGGGGTCAAGTGCCTCGTGCCAGAAGTCACCTTCAGGTTAGTGTCTGTCTTTTTCCCTCCTGCCCTTTTCCAGGCAAGGTCTTTGGTGGTTGGAGGTACTGTTTTGTTTTTCCTCAGAAATGGGCTGCTGAACTTAAATCTCCCTACTGCTACAGAGCATCTTTTGGAAGAGAAGTGCCTCTTGTGTTTCTGTTAGTTTGTGTGCAGGAAATTATTTTTTGGCTCTGTGATCCCAGTGCTAGAAGTGGTGCAGCTCACACTTGGAGATTATTTGTGGGTGAGGCTCTGTGTGTGTATCTATTTATCGTGTGTCTACCTTCTGTTGTTTAGTTTTCAGGTAGTTGGGAGGGCTGGCGTGCTTTCTTAAAGCTTTTCCCTCAGCATGTGTACTATGTGTAATTAAAGTGTGACAGAAAAGAAAGCAGAGTGATAGGTCAATTAAAATTATTGCCTCAATACCATTAAGTGCAGTTATTAAATCCCACTCCATCCCCTCTGTGTCTCTCCATGTTCTTCCCTCTGTGTAGACAGGAGGGAGTTTTGAACCAAGAAGGTCTCAGGAGTTCTTTCCCTCCAGCTCCTGGTAACACTGTGCTTAGAATACTTAGAGTCAATCATCACTGGGCATTTTTTTGTTTTCTGGCATATTACAGTTGTTAAGGCTCTTGAGTCACTGATTTTTAGATAAGGTTGATTCCCTAACGTCAATACATATAATTTTGTTTTTCCTGGATTTTTTTAAGAGAGAGAGTGGGGAAAGATGATGACCATATTCTTCCAGATGTGTGGAAATCTGTAGCAAGCTCTCGCCACTTTTATATCCCAGTTGGACAAATTCTTATTAAGTTTAGAAGGCCCTAACTTCCGATTTATTTATTGCAATCGGTGCGAATGGAGGTCCTTGTAACTACTTCTTTGTTTCATTTTGGCTTGTGCCCAGTGCTACATTAACTTTCTTTATCCTTTTTCTGAGGAAACAGGAAGGACCATCCTTGTCTGAGCATGAATTGCACTGATCTGAGGGTAGCTTTCTGTAGAAACGGATTAAAAGTAATAGTAGCCTCAAGGCTGAGATTAATTATACTAACTAGAAACTGTTAAATTAATGCAGATCCCTACAAAAGTCTATGCCAGCTACTTCCATTTTCTGATTGACTGATCCCTGTTTCAGCTCAAACAGAACCTTTCAAACAAAATCCAGGTGCAGTATAGAAACAGTCACATTGTTACTTTGAAGATTCATGCCATTTCAGTTTAATATTTTGATGTCTGTGGAAATATCCTCTGTGTTTGAGTATTAAAATCCTTTTTTTTTTCCCCCCTCTTGTTTCTATTGATAATGGCATCAGAAAAAAACCCCACTGTACAGTGTTGCACATTTTTCTTTTTAGGGATTGTTTTTTGCAAAGGTACCTCGAATGCTAAATTCCTGAATGTCTGGTTTTCTTTTCCTGCTTTTAGGGCAGGTGACATTACTGAGCTGAAAATTCTGGAGATCCCAGGTCCAGGGGACAGCAGACAATGTGGGGATCTGCAGCAGACAGAAATGGGCGTCCCTGGTGTTGGGTGCCAAGTAGGTCCCAGTCAGAATGGCACTGGGAAAGTGTTGAAGAAGCCCATCTCCAGCAGTGCCCCACAGAATATCCCACGGAGAACGGACTTGAAGAATCAGGATATTATCATCTCTCCACAGCAGCAGTGCTCCAAGAGCTACATGGATCGACATGTGGAAACATTGACTCAATCCAAAGGCTTCCGTCGTAGACACAATTCCTGTGAGTATACGTGGCGTCCTGCAGCTTTCCTTTCGCCGACCTGGTTAACCACTCCTGTGTCCACCCTTCTTCAGCGAGAACATTTCAAATGGTGCTGGGAACTTTTGTTTGTTTGCTTTTATACTTGTACTGCCACCTGAGGGTCTGGAGAAGTGAAGTGGTGATGAGAGAGGCTTCGCAAACTGTGCCTCAGAGTATTATAAGTATATATCTTCCAAATGTCTGGCATTTGTCTTTGAATCTTTTTTATTATTAGGTGGTGATGCAGTCTCATCTGTCATTTGGTATGAATGTTTATACAGATTCATTAAAGCTTGCAGGACTGGGCTTATAAAGATGTATGTGTATACTTCCACAAAATGCCCTTACAGAGAGAGAAAATGGTTTTATTGGGTAAGAATTTCAGATGAAGCGCTTTGTTTGACCTGGTCTGCCACTTCTGTATTAGTTTGTTTGGTTTTGTGGGTTTTTTTGGGTGTGTGTAGCTTGTTTGTTTGGTTTTTTTCCTCCTCTGTTTTAAGAAGATTACATTCTGTTTCTCTAGGTTTCTGACTACCTCACACAAATGTGTTCAGGGTATGTTTGACACAGGGTTGCTTCACCGATGTCTCCATTGCCATCATGCTGATGCAGACGATAAGTTCTTGCTCCTTTTCATCTGTGGGGAGACTTTAAAACAATTGCTAGTGTTCTCTGGAGGCAAATTTGCTCTACTTTTCCTTCGTTTCCCAGTGAAATATCTTTGCTTCCCAGACACAGCCTGGAAAAGTTAATGCAGAGAAGTTGGTGCTGTTCAGATGAATAATTGGAGAGTAGATTACGGTTGGGATCTTGTGTGTGCTTTTTGTGCTTGCTCCTGAACTGATGTGGAGAAACAGCAGAAAGCATCTGGTTCTAGCGGAGGCCAGATCCCTGTTTATCGTAGCACTGGTTTCTGTGCCTTCCACAGGGTATTCCATGCAGGGGCCTTAGGCAGTGCTTGAGCATGTCGTTTTTGTAGTGCAGTCCTGTAGCCAACCTAGTTAACAGGTTGGGAAGGCTGCAGCACCATTGATGATGTCGCTTGCCCACAAGGCTGGTGGTACCTGGGTGCCTTGCGCTCAGGTACTTGCTGTTTCAGAAGTCAGCCCGTCCGGAGTGACCCTCAGAATCGTGTGGGAAAGAAAGGGTCTACGTGCTTGGCTTTATTTGGTTCAGGACCATTTTTGCTGGGATGTTGGTTGTGTTGTGGGTATTGGACAAGCTTCCCATGCCAAACCTGATTTGAATTTAGGTTGAGTTTTTTTCCCTTGAAGCCCATTAAAGGACATTATTCTACAATGCTCATAAGAGACACCCAGAAGAGTCTGCAGCAGAAAGACTAAAAAGGAATGGTCACAAAAGCTCTCCTATTGCTTGTCCTGAGCAAGTGAGGCATTGTTACGTACTTTCAAAATGGATTTGGATGCAAACTCCAAATTCATGTTCCCGTTGCTGAAAATACCAGCCTTTATTTTCAGGGTGTGTTACTTGACTTTGTTTTAGGACACATAAGACAACATTTAAGTAGAAGAATGCTCTCCATGTTCTCCCCCTCCTCCCCCCAACATCCTTATATGATCTCATACCCCTTTTTTCTGTCACCGCTGGCATGAGCTGGGGCATAGTAGGGGTGGACACTACAGGAATTTGGGATACAACAGGGAAAAGATGTGCATGAGTACAGGGTGGAGAGGAGCAGCAAAGACGCTGCAGGAAGCAGCTGCCTCTTCTTACAGCCTTCAGCTACATGGGGACTGATGTTTGGGAAGGCACGGGGGATGTTGGAGAACCCTTAGGAATATGTTGTGTTGCACTGGCTATGGTGGAACTGGAGGGACTGAGGCTGTAGATAGCTGCAAAGACAAATTGTATGGTGAGGCTGGAGTATGAATAGGAGGAGATGATTTTATCAGTTGCACTACAACTATGCCATGCAGTTCTGTTGTGTTCATCTTTTTGCCCAGCTCTTTCAGTCTCCCAATGAACAGCCCAGTTTGGGTATGCAAAGAGCAACATACTGGTGTTTTCTTTACTGCAGCACTTCTGAGAGGAGTGTGGCTGATGCCTACGTCCATAAAAAGCAAATAGTTCTTTAACAATTTCTCTACGTGAATGCTGAAATTCAGTTAGTGGAGATCTTCCCTGTCCCACCTTGTGTATTATTCTGCTTCACCAGCATCAACCGTTGTAAAATGTAGAGCTGAATAATGCTGGTTACAAGGATTTCCTCATTCCTGCCATCTTTCCTACTTGAAAATTGCCCAATTGCCAGCCTTCCTTTTTCCTCTAAAAGGAACTGGAAACAAGTTGCAGTGTTATAAAGCTTTTCTATTTAAAGCCTGTATAACCATAACCTATTGCAACATCACCCTACAAGTAATTGCAGATGTTGTTGAAAATACAAATTAATGAGAAGGGCATAAAGATACAATCAGTGCATCTCAGTCAAGCATCCGTTATTTTTATTTCTGTTCATAAAATCTTCAGCCAGCTCTCATGCTGCGCCAAAACTGGGTATGTTGTTGGTTGTTTTTTTTCTCAAAGCCCCCTGGGCTACGCTCCGTTGCAGATATTCATCGTGCAATTATCGAAGCATCAGTATGTATCCAGTGTATTTCCATGACTTAATTGTTGAAGCATCAGTATGTATCCAGCGTATTTCCATGACTTCATTTTTTCCCCTTGCTTTTGTGTTTAGAAAAGAAACAAAACTAAGGTGGGCAAGGCCAGTTGAACAGGGAGATCAAAGGCTGTATTTTTGTGGAGGAATTCCTGGTCCCCTGGAAGTCTTCCTCCCCCTCCACAGCTGTATTGCTTTCTGAAAGGGTTGTAACTCTCTTTGTATTCCCTTCTTTACGCACACGGTTTCTGAGCAGGGTGGATGGGAGGAGGAAGGCCAGAACGATGCGGAGGGGGAGGCACGCACTCCTTGGTCACGTAACCATCTTCAGGCTTGTCTGGTTTGGAGTGTTTTACTTCTACCCAGACCTAAACGCTGCACAGTGCTTTCTGTAGGAAGAAAACTGGCTCCTTGAAGGTGAATTTTTATTTTTAAGTTCCCTAACTCTTCCTAAGTTCCAGTTAGTTGTTCGAGTATGTTACTTTGGTTGTTTTTAGAAAAATTTTTTCAAACGTCAACGTCAGCTACCTAAATGTCTCAAATGACCTTTGCTTTGCTTTTTTTCTGGCTGGATGGGGTGTGTAGGAGGATTACCTTACTTAACGCTGTTTTGCCAGCATCTGCTAGGTCTGGGGTGAGCAGTGAGTACTTCAAACCACTTCAGCCCGCAAATAGCTTCTGCCAATTTGACATAAGCACAACAGCAGGTTGGATTTTCTTTTACAGACTTTGAAACAAGTTGAACAAGGTGCTAGATGTAGATTATTGTTAACCTGGATTCATTTTAGGATAAATGAGATAGAAAAGTGAACTCTATCTAAAATGTGTGTCTTTGGAAAGCAGGGTAAATGATGTGTGAATCTTGGGGAGGGGGACAGGAGAGGTCCTGGCTCTATGGAGGTGGTGGGTGCAGACATCCAGGGAGGAATGGGCTGAGATGTCATCTAGAACTGAAGTCACGTAGGGTTTAGTACAGCTGAAAGCTGACCTCTCGATGCCCTTTAGCGTGCTAAGTCAGGGACAAAGTTCCCTTTTCTGAGTACTTGTGTGGCAGGAATCAATAAACAACAAATATCAGTGCTGCCACCGGGTTTGTTCTTGCCAGGGCTGGCGGCAAAAGCTCCCACAGGGATCTTGCAGGAAGGCAGCTAGCTCGCCTGAGACTTTACGTTTGCTTGTGTGCTGTACATGAAAGGCTTTTTCCTAAGAAACAAGAAAAGCCCAGGAAGTATTGTTTATCATTTGAGGGAGGCGCTTTTCTGTGCGGCGTCAAGCTGCCAACTTGACGTGGAGCCATGTGCTGTTCTCCTTAATAAGCTTCGCGCATACACACACGGGGCAGAGGCGCTGGAAGTTGTGCTTTGAAAGGAGCTGGACTACAAGTCTGAATTTATGTAGCTGCTTGACAGAGGACTGGATCAGGCTATGGAAGCAAGCTCAGCTGTGAATAGTGGCTGTTGGACAATGGCTTGGTCTGATGCGTCACACTAGTGCCCTGGAAGGCAGTAGACACTTCTCCTGTTAGCCTTATTTCAGATTCTTCTGCACTTTCCCTCCCTCTGCCCTCTTCCTTGGCGTTTCTCCTCTTTTTCCCTCAACAGCATCAGCTGCCAGTCTTCTTGCCTGTCTGGATGGCAATGCTTGAAGAGGAAAACCATGGAACTTTGCTCCGAGTTCGTAGGAGGCCTCAGCCATGTTCTGCGCAACTTGTGTTGCAGGCTTGTAATGCAGTCGTGAAAAACAGCCTGTCGTGTGGGTCAGCAGTATCGCAGAGTTGCACCCGTTGGCTAGGGTTAGACAGCTGCCCACCACAATGCTGGCACGTCTCGTTTTGATGAGGTACAGTCTTGGCTCCCATTCATTGTGTCTGCAGGGGAGCCCAGGGAGCTTTCCAGCCATTGTTCCTGCAGCTTTCCTAGAGCAGCATTTTATTCCATCAGCATTTCCACACTGCTCACATCAGCTGCTCTCTCCCTGGATCCATTGTGCGGCAGTGCATCTATCCCCACGTTTTGCTTTCCAGGTCAGCTGAGGGTAGCGTGGAGCTGTTTGCAGAAGAATCTGGCAATGAGTGTGAAAACTCTTCTTGGGTAATGGGAACGAACTGAGTTGCCATAACACTAGAAACTGACACAAGAAGTGGGTCTTGTTTCACCTTTGTGTTCATTGTAGGCTCCAGCTTATTCAGCTGAACTCAGCGCTTTGACCTGGAGCTTGTGAGTGTTTGGAGGACTCGGCCTGTTGTGTTGGTCTGGGTTTTCATTTCTTGCGTGGCTAATAGCAGCAATGTTGGATGAGATTCCCTTGTTGGTAGTGACAGTTGCCAGCTCCATACCGAACTGTGTACAGCTTTGCAGTAGTTTACATGTCAGGTTTGGAAGTTGTGTGTTAGTAAAAAGCTTTCCCTTTCTGTGGAAACTATGCATGTAATTGACTGGTCAGTATAGATGTATACTGGAATTCACCTTGCCAGGAAGACTTGTCACCAGCAATTCTTGAATTCTGCCGTTTGTCCTTCAGTGGCTTCTGGCAGAAGGTGTATTACAGTCGTCTTTTCTTGCCCAGTTGTTGGAAAAAAAACCTCCGTGATGTCTCCAGCAGCTTGAAAATCACTGTTCTGAAAATGAGTGACCCGCTGTAGTTAGTAGTAGTTTCGAACTATCATAAATAGAGACTCTGAAAATAGAGTGCTCCCCAAGTGTGGTGATGCTGACCACACACCTCCGTACGGTTAGTTGCGGTTGCTCCGGTACGTGCAGAATAAATATTTCGTGCTGGCTGTTGTATGGACAGCGCTGTTTTGAAGAGGTGAGTGGCTTTGTCCTGTGGTAAGTGGATTTTCATGTTGCAGTGAGGTGAGAGTAAATCCAGTCGGCAGGGTAGCTGTGCTGCTGCAAGAGACGTATGCTGTTAGCTGTCTAACTTTGTAGGTGCCCTTTAAGATACTTTATTTAACATAGCAGTGCTATGTGAAAGGGAAAATCTTTCATTAGGCCAGGTGGCTAAAGCTGGGGAAAGTTGATTGTTCAGTCCTTTCAGTGCCAGCAAGGGGTGGTTGGGGAAAAACTGTTTTTAAACTGGTATAACTAGAGCACTCAAGCTCATGTTTAAACCGAAAACCTCACCAGAACAACAGATTACTCACATTAGGAAGATTATCACTGAGGGGTGGGGATGAGGGTGGTTTTCCTTGATGATTCCACAAAGCCTTGAAGATTTGGGGTCTTATCTCCTGCTTTTCAAGGTGGGAAGTACTGCACTCTGACTTCTTGTGTGCTTTTTTGCTGTTGCTGGAGTTGTGGATTATGTTGTAATTTAGGGACTGGAGCTGCAGCTGCTTTGAGAGGGAGTGCTTTAGGGTGTTCAGGTCCCGTTTTGTTTAGCTCAAGTACTTCAGACACCAAAGAAGGAGCTGCTGGGCATTTCAAAGAACTTCTTTGCTGTTTGGTGTGGGAAAGCTTTCAGGTTAGTCACTTGAACGGTTCTCTAGAACAGGTGACACGCTGCCTAAAGTAAGGGGAAATCCTTGCTGAGACAATGCATTCCTAACTGAGAATAAAAGTACATATCCTTAGCAAGTCATCTTTCATCGTGGTGTTAGATGAACTCAGTGTCATGCTGCAAAACGAATCTGTCAGAGTTTACCAAGTCCTTGGTAAGCTCGGAGAACTCCGGGAAAAGTTTTTTTCCAGGAAAGCACGCTCTGCTCTGGTCTGTTCTTCCAGTGTTTGCTATTAAAGGCTTCAGGTAATCCTGAGAGTGTTATGGAGTTGTCAGCTGCAATTTAAGTAGACTTGTCTGCGCTTATGAAGGTGACAAGTAACTTTATGGGAGGCCAAAAAGGCTGTGCCTATTGCACATCTTTGGGGATGTTCTGTAAAGATCCTTAGATGAGTTGAAATTCTTCCTGTCTTCTCTCACTGATTGGCAATAATGTGTAAAGACAAAAAAATGCTGCTTTGTCATTTATGTAAGAGGTATATAAAGAGCACACATCGCAGTGGTAATTTGATGTTAATTACTTTCTGTGTTATCAAATTGATTCTGTCAAACCCATTTGTATGAATTACTCAAAGGTTGTTGTCTTAAACTATGAGAAATATTTTAGTAGAGTGAGCAGTTTTGGTGTGATAACTCTTACTCCAGCTTTTGGACACTGCAGGCAATACCTGTAATTGTTAAATTCGCAACTACTAGAACATCTTTCAGGCCAATTCCAGCAATGAGTGTAACAAACAGTTGCCTGGACCCGAGTTGGTATGTGTGACCTGAATAATAATAATAATAATAATAATGTGAGAAATAAGCAAGTAGAGGGATATATTGACCTCATAATTGCATATGGTTTTGTACTGGTCCTTGATCCCCAGCCATAAGCTGGGAATGAGGAGACTTTCTTCAGTCTCACTGCAGAGAAATGTGGCTTTCAAAATTACTTGTGACCGGGAGGAAGTGTACTTAAACATGCAAGGTGATGAATAATGATTAAGTAGAATAATGCAATAGGAATAAGGGACCGGCCTTTATATCGATATGGCAATGTGTACCTATTGATAGCAAGCGCAAGGAAAATTAAATGCTTTATATTCAGGGGTTTAAGTTCTCCTTAATGATGATTAGTGTGTGGCCAGTCTGTTATAAAAGAAAACCCTACATTAGTCTCTGAAAGTTAGGGAAATTCCAAAGAAAGTCTTGGGCGACGTGCCTGCATGAACATGAGCTCAGTACAGGAGAACTGTCCTAGATCACCTCTAGCTTATCTATCTTATCTATCTTATCACCAGTCTGACACTATCTTGAACTAAATAAAATGTGAAGAAACACTCATTTTGGTACTGGGGTCAAGCTTGTTTTTCTAACCTTGCCAGTGGAAAGTCCCACAAAGCCTCACTTCCTGATGCTCTTTTCTATTCTCTGTTAGCTTCTCTTAGCATGAGTCGTGCCACAGGTGAGGCTTACATCTCCTTTGGGAAGCAAGTATCCCTTGAGTTGCTGGGCTGCAAGCATGAGCTCCTCTCTCACAAAGTTTGCTGGGAAGATGTATGAGTAGACGTGTCTTTTTCCCTTTATGATATGTTTTCAACTTGCTTTTGTTTTTCTTTAGGGTCATCCAGTAGCCGTCATCCGAACCAAGTGACTCCAAAGAAGAGTGGCCTGAAAAACGGGCAGATGAAGAGCAAAGATGATGAGTGCTTTGGGGACGACATTGATGAAATCCCAGACACAGATTTTGATTTTGAAGGGAACCTGGCCCTTTTTGACAAAGCAGCTGTGTTTGAAGAGATTGAAACTTATGAGAGGAGGAGTGGCACTCGTTCCCGGGGGACCCCAAATGAGAAACAGGCTCGCTATCGGCACGACGAGAACATCTTAGAATCGGAGCCCATAGTCTACAGAAGGATTGTCGTACCCCAGAATGCTAACAAAGAATTCTGCACGGGTATGCTGTGTCCCTTACTGATAGGGATGCAAACTGCTGCCTTTCTGGGGTCACGTGTGGGAGATTGTTTTCCCCAAGGGGTGTCTGTCAGCTTAATGTGTACAAACAAGGGCATTAATTTAAGTAATATTGGATGTGTGCCTTATATCTGCATACAGCCTTTATTTGCAGTATTTCAGAGATAAGAAATATTCAGGCAGGGCAACAAGGTAAGTGTTACTGCAGTAGGGAAAAGAACTGATGGTTGGATAAGAAGAATGGAAAGTGAATAGGAGCCATTTGAATCCTTGCTTTGATTTCAGTAGCATGATGAACCTGCATGGAGTTGGTTGCTTGCTCTTGGGAGGGAGGGATGGTCTCAGGGTTTTGGTGCACGATAGCATGTCATAATTTGTGTGCTTTCTTGGTAAAAGGCAGGAGCTTTCATTTGTTTCTGATACTCCTTGGGCGGTAGATACGTATTTCTGCATGGGTTTGCAGAACTTTTAAATGTCAGTGGCGTAAAAACAAACAGTTCTGGCTCTAGCCATCCACAATTCCAAATGTTCATTGCACAAAAGGCTTTTTATGTGTGGTCATTCCCTCCCACTTACGCCCGCTGCTGCGGTGTGAAACATCGAGCCCCAGAAAGCTGGACAAACACATTCACGTGTGTGTAAAGAGTATCTTTCTCTCCTTTGCTTTACCTTAGTCTTAATTATGAAAGGAATGATTTAGGCAGATGTTTGAATTGAAGTATTTAAGTATATCATGAGGGGAAACTAGCTCAGCAAGCTGGTGCCAGCTGCTGTGCAGATGTTCTCCTGCAGGTCTGATTTTGGGGTCCTTGCTGCTGCGGAGTAGCCTCTGGGATGGAGGTGAAGGTAGCGGGGTCGATCAGTGAGCTGCGGAGCTGCAGGGACACAGCAATCCTAAAACTGAAATGCAGAGTGTGATGATTCAGCTCCTAATGTGTGGCTTTGGGTCAGAATTGGTTTAATTTCGTGTTCAATAGTGTTCTTTTTTTCCTGCCAAGCACGAGGTAATGGTGCTTTCACCAGGAGCCAGTTTTGTGCGCTGGTGGATGTTACTATAAGGGATCTTTTTATTTCAATCCATACCCATGCTGTGAAGTGTAGCATATGTACTTCATGCTACGCTTGGGTGCAAACTCCCTGTAGCTTTAGCCTACTTGTGGTTTGGTTTGCATGCTTTCTAGCACTTGCAAAACGTAGGAAGTTTGGCATTCCAGGAACACTTCCACATCAGAATGTACTCAAGCTTCAGATTTTTTTTTTTTTAGAGAGACACTAAATAGCTAATATGCTGGTGGTCTGGCTACTGAGCAGAACTGTGACCAGGTCCTTGGTCTGTCATTCTTTCTCTGCCCAGAAACTCCATCGGGGGTGTGAAACACTTCAGAGAAGGAAGATGATTTGTTTGCAACGATTTGCTGCTTTTTCATTAAAATAAAGGTGTTTAAATGGTTCCTGCTATACAGTGATATCTTTCCATTTGTCATCCATCATCCTATTGATCCGGTCTGCTCTCAAACGAGATGAAAACGTACTGGCTCATTCCAGAACTTGTCCAGCTCAGTATTTTGTTTCCAAGGATACTTAATGAAAAGTGAAAGAACAGAGTAAACATGAAGTAAGACTTTCCCTAATGCTTTGTCTTGCAGTTTTAACACTTCCTGAAGCAGAAGTGGTAGTTTAGTATTAATAGCTATTTATGATTTTTTTTTTCTTCTGCTGAATTTAACCCATTTCTTTTAAAATCTATGTAAGCTTTCAGTATCTTCAATGTCCTGTGGCAAGAAGCTCCACTGATTGCCTGTGTGCTGTGTGAATAAGCACTTCTTCATTTTGTGTGTGATTTACTTAATTTTTATATTTTTTTTAAATGTGTTCCTTGTCAATTCATCTTCCAGCTGGCTTGTTTGAGAGGAGACAGGGCCTCTATGTCTGTCTGGTCTGAAACAAAAGCTAACCTTCTGTTAGCTGCCAATTCGAGAAGTATGGCTCGTAGGCTGTTCTAGTAGTGCAGCTCCTGGGAGGCAAACTCTGCCGTGCCACAAGCAGCAAGCATCAGTAAGTAAATTCAGGGGATGAAAGTGAAATCCTGTTTTGCTAATTCCACCATCCTTTACTCTGGAATTCTTCGGCTGCCGTTTGAGCGTGCTGAAAGGAGCAGCCCGGTGAAAGGCCTGCTGTTTCCTTCTTTCGTTCTTGGCAGGCCTGCCCAGGGAGGGTAGCAAACGACTCCCCTCTGTAGTTGCAGGGTCTCGCTAGCCTCATTAGTTACTGTTGGGTGATTAGTCTCCCGTACGGAATTCTGGATTTGTTAGGAAGAAAAGCTGTCGTGTCACACAACGGGCAGAGTATTGACAGCTACAGTTCCCTGTCGCCTCTGCTGAGCTGGACACATTCACAGTCCTGTGACTGATGATAAAAGTGTCCCAGTGCTCTGTCTCTCTAGATGTTTTTCCCACAGCGAGTGACTTCCTTTGTGTCCGTTGAGGAAGTTTACTTTTGCTCAGGAAATGCTAATGGCTATCTAGCAAAAGCTCTTGTAAACAGTTGTAACTTGCCTGCTGTTTCTGGCATTCGGTCTAGTGCTTTTTGTAGCGAGTCAGCCCTCCGAGGGACAGAAGGATATTCAATGTGCTTGGAGTTGTGATGGACTGTCACTTGAAAAAAATCCTGATTTCTTTTGTTTAGCAAGGAGCAGGAGGATGCTAAGCTGTAGGCAGCCTGCCTCTCTGAGCAGCAGCTGCTGAAATTAAATGAGAGCCCAAGCCCCAAAAGCCATGATTTTGGATGTGCCTGTGGCTAGATTTCCCTTTCTGCTTCTGAATTCTCGCTACGGAGTTGTCTCTGGATTCCTAAGGGGAGCTCTACTTGCAAAAAGAACTTCCTAGTTATAGGAGAAATAAGTACTTCATAATCTTTTCCCTAGGCCAGTCTTGAGGATGGTTATCTTAGAAGAGCTCTGGCTGATAGAATAATTATTCTGTCTGCTCTAATAGTACAAACAAAGTGATGCTTGTGATTGACAGTGAGCTAATATCCAGCTCTTGCCACTGTGAGAGAGGAAGAAGTCTCTGAATCCTTGCATGTTCTTTTATGCCATGTTTCCATGGCTCTAGGAAATAACCAGGATCATGCAGTGGTAAAACCACCAAACTGCTGATGCCAGTTCTCCAGAAGATTAATCTGCAGGGCTTCTAGTCTGTGGTTTTAATGCTTATATCCTACACGGATCAACTTACTTTAGTCAGCAAAGCTTGGTGAACACTGCAGTCCACCAGGATGCTTTTGTAAGAGCTAGTTTTATGGAGCCAGGCTGTCAAGTGTGTATATTAGTGTGTCCTTTGAAGTAAGCAGGGAACAAAGATGGGGATCTGTTTCAAACAAAAGTGACAACCTGAAGCTAATAGACCTTACCAGGTTGTTGATTATGACTGTGCCGAGTCCATCCCTGGGGCTCCACATATGAATCTCTCCTAAATATATAGTCTTTACTTTTTTGGGCTGGCTGCTATTGATCTGTCTCTCTATTTACTGTTACATGATGCTCTTGAAAGGGGAAGTACAACCGTTTAACAGAAAACTGCCTCCTGGAAAGGCTGATCCTTTTTATGAGGTGCAAGCTGTCTTTTTCTACCTCCAGAGCTGTCCAGCTGGAGAACTGAAGTGTGTGTTGGCATAGGTCTGTCTCTGTTCCTTCTGTTGGCTGTCATCAGCATTGAAATGGTCTGTGTTTGAACAGCGCGGTGTTTTGGGGTCAGGTCTAGCAGTAGCTGCAAAGCCAATGTTCTGCAGGTGTGCTGGAGCTCAGGAGTCTGCAGGAGGATGGAGTATCTCAGTTCATCAGTGACTGTGTAATATAATCTCAAGCACACCAGTCTTCCAAATCATTCTTTTTTTGCAGTTCCTCTCTCCTTCCCTCTTAACTTTGTTTCTGCCAAGAAAGTGTCTTTATGAGGACACTGAGATGAGTAAAGAGGAGAGCTGTATGCCACGTAGGTAAGGTATGTATTTCTTGCCCTGATGTACTAGTAAGCCTTGTCTGAAGTAGGTTCTCTTCTTGTTAATGCTGTCAGTGTAGAAAATATGCTGTATCTGTCCCTGTGGCTCTTCTGGAAAGAGAGTGTGACAAACTCAGCTGCTATGGGAATTTGAGATAGCCATTTGTCAAGTGAAAGCAGGACTGTGCTCACAAAATCAAGCTAAGTGTTGATACTTATTTTCCTATAACCTTCCCCTAAGCAGACTTCAAACCTGTCCTTCAAGAAACTTGTCTTCCCCACTGTCTCAGAGTAAAGCAGTGCAGCAGGCAGAGCTTTTGTGCCAGCGTCGGACTACAAAACTAAGGCCGAGTCTGCTCTGTGAGGATGATGCAGGCAGGATGGATTTTTGCGTGCCGTGTCCTTGACTGACTTCTCTACTCCCTAGCTTTTAGCTCTTCAGTCTATGGATGACTGCCTTACAGCGATTGTGTATATTGAATGTGTGAAGTGTTTCTGGGACCTCGAGCTGAGTGCAAACTAAGGTCACGTTATCCAACCGCAGGAGAAAACAAGAAGCGGTCATGGGGCGAAGGCTTTGTCCATCAGGCAGGTTTTTGCTCAGCCAGAGTGAATTGTGCACTGACGCTGGGAGAGGCTGACAGCGGAGCATCAGCCAGAACTCACGCTGAATTTCTCTTCGTTAAAAATAATGATCGTTAAAAAACCCTAGCCCTTGAGGTTGAGGAGAAAATCCTTCATGTTTGTGGGGCAATGACTGTTTTGCTGAGTCTGCAGGCAGGTGGCTCCAGCTTTAAAACCAGCAAAAGATGGCAAGTGATGTCCCATGCAGCTAACCTGGAGAGTTACACCCACTCACCTAACTGCAGCTTACACCGTGAGCTGTGTGCCTCTGGAACGTGCAGGTATTTATTGCTGAAGGAAAGAGTTAGTGGCTTTCTCTACAGCTTTTAGGAGATCCTAAGTTTAGTTCCGTTCCTGAAGCTATTTGTTTTAGCAGCTAGAGAGCTGCTAAAATAGTCGAGAGGAAAGATGGGGTTTACACACTGAGCTACTCTAGCAGTAACCCTTCTCCCTCCCCCAGATGAAAGCATGGGAGGTGTTTGGACTTGTGACCGTGATGTTGCTCTGGGCTTGTCTGGGGGGAAAAACTCTTGTTTTGTTAACTTCTGGAGTGTTAGCTCAGTCCTTCTGCTGGCGTGGGGTGTTTTATTCCAACCAGCGTGCAGGTAACGTTGCACAGTGAATGAAGCTCGGCGAGCGAGCTTGTTCAGTGGTAGTGCCCAGGACAGAGTGTGTCTCATAAACGGAGAATACTTCATGTTTAATCAGGCTTCAGCAGTACTCTGCGTGTCACAAAACTGTTTAGTCTCTATCTGCCCTTTTTTTTTTTTCCAGGCAGCTGTAAAATACATTTATCTAATATTAAAAGGCCTGAGCTAATTTATTTTATTACCTTCATTACCGAACAATAAAGATGCACTGTCCAACCCAAACATAATTAACGTTGGCAGGAGTTCAGTTTTGTTGCAGTAGTGTTATTGTTTGTGGGTTTACACGTCGCCTCCGTGATTGCTCTCTGCCAGAGTTTGTTTAACTCCCTCGGCCTGGTTTTGATAAGCCAGTCTGACTGGTTGGACCTTGCGTGAGTGTGAAGAAGGGAAGTTCTCCTGGCATTTAAGCCTGCTCCCGCGAGGGAGCAGTTAGGACAAAGTGTGGCATGCTACATGCAAGTTCATCTCATTCCTCTGCTGCCTCCGAGCAGCCCCTTTGCATTAACCCACTGGGCACTGAGTTGCATCTGGCTGATGATCCGTGTGTGTTTACTGGAGCTGGTGTTTGAGGGAAGGATGTAAATGGTTACAGAGAAGAGGTCGGCACAGTCGTACTACATCGGGTAGATGCAGAGCACAGAACGGCCTTTTCACCCTTCCAGTTTGGGGAGTTTGTGCAGAGCTGAAGCAGAGAATTTGTGACCCCGCAGTTTGGAAGTGGCAAAACTGTGGCTGGGGAGCCCCCTGCTTCGGGTTAGCAGAGGATGCGTCCCATCAAACTGGAGAGATCCTGACCTCGGGTCACTCATTCCAAGTCCTCCCTCAAGCTTGAAAAACAAGAGCTGATGAAATGGTAAAAGTATGAATGGGAGCGGGGCAGAGCCGAGCCTTGCGTGACTCCGGAGGCTAAGAGGGTGTGTGAACACAGGGCAGGTGCGTGACTAGTGCGACGGGCTTAGGATTATTAGTGGCTTATGACTCCAACTGTTCAGCGGCTGCTATCAGGAGTCTGAAATGGCTTTGGTAACGTGCGCGCTTGCATGTGTGCCGCCTGTAATGAAAGGCTATTAGCGGAGGTAGCTTAATCGCCGGTTAGCATGCAAGGTCAAGTGTTGGAACGCGTTTTGGCCCTCAGTATCTGCGAAGCGCTAGCCG
>NW_010274846.1:0-18053 GCF_000690775.1 Eurypyga helias | reverse complement strand
ATTTTACTGTTAGCTTGCAGGAATACCTCCAAATTGACTGTGAAAACCTTAAGATATACAAAACCTGCCATTTCCGCCGTAGCTTGACTTAGTGGTTTGTGACTGGGGCACCCTCGGGAAATACGGCATATGAATAACTCCTCGCAATTAAAACACACACTGCTTTTCTCATTTGAATATGGCACTTGCCTGTTGCGACCGGTTCTTGCTATGCTTCTTGTCTGCAGAAGGGTCCGTGAGTAACTGTCAGGTTTCCTCTCTGAGCGGATGTGTATGCTGATGCTGTGGCTGTTCCCCCGAGCGCTCCTATCACTGCTGAGCGTTTTCACTGGGCCGTGTCATGTTTCCCACTAGCACAGGCGGCCCGAGCCCTGCGGTGCTGCTCGGCGCTGGGCTGCCGTGAGCACCCGGGGGGCTGCCATCACCCCAGGTTGAGCAGCTGAGGGGAGTGCAAAGGTGCGTCGGGGCTGCTGGCCACGGAATGCTGCAGAAGCAGAGCGTGTGCCACGCTTTGGCCTGGTGCTTGGCGTTGCGCCAGAGCGATAGCAGGCGTCAGTCTGTCCTGGGCCTTTTTGACCCTTCGTGCCTGACTCTCATGCTGCTCTGTCCCACGGAGGAGGAACTCAGTGCGTTCCCCAGTAAGTTCACAGAGCCCTTGCTCAGCTGGACTCTGCTGGGGTTGCTTGTTTAGCTCTGCTCAGAGCTTATGAATGATGTGAACAGAAGGAGCTGAGAGCTCTCGCTGGCAGCTGTGCTCCAGCTATGTGACCGCCCTGTGTGGGGAGGGAGTTAAGCTGTGCTGCTTAGGTCGGAGCTCCTTGCAGGAGGCTCTATCAAGGGAAGAATAGCTTGTATTTCTGATTCTGCATAGGTGCAAGTCGTCAAACACAAAGCGAAGGGCTTGGCTATCAGAATTATTTTGGTGTAAGGTTAGCGTGAAGAGGCTGATTTCTGTGGCTGAAGATAATCAGGGAGATCTGGCTGGCTGCTGTGGCAGTTTTCTCATCTGTCATATTTTGCATTTCTCTCTCCATATACCAAGAGCAATTATTTTCAGTTTCCTTGTCCTTCGCTGTTCCACATACCACCAAAAACTTGCTGTGGCAGAGTGAGTTGCCTTCTAGTGGCAAGGAATCCTCTGTATTTGTTTCCAGGAAACATTACAGACGTTACTGCAGGATTTATTCCGGTGAAGTCAGTGCCAGCTTGGCCTGCTTGGAGAAGGAAAGTATAAGGAATTGGCTGGGACAGTTAGTCAGGTTTTGCATTTCTCTTACCTGCTGATTCCAGGAAGCTAGCTGTAGAAGCAAGTGGGAAGGATTGTATCGCTGCCTACTGCAGACGCAGTTCTTGGCACTTAACAAAACCTCTCTTGTTTGTTTTTCCCTTGATCCACATGCTGGAGCATTTCCTGACTCGCAGACCAGGCTGTCAAAACGTCTGAGAAGTATTTTTCTGCAGATTTCGTTCCTTCTGCTGCATCGTTCCCCTACTGCTTCAGTGGATTGTGATTCAGTTTTTGTGTCTGAAGCCAGCCCAGGTGGTGGGGACATCTACCTCGTAAACGTGGGATGTCTTCTTTAGCTGTGAGAGGGGGCTGGAAGTTTGGGGCTGGTGACTAGTGATGTCAGGAAGCTTAATACATTCTTTTGGTGGGATATTTGGTTCAAGCTTCACTTCTTTCACAGTGATGAGCAACACTTGTATGTTTGGGCATGGGTGTGGGTTAAAGCACTGGTGGCCTGGAGACGACTAAGAATGACCTTGATATTCAGTCTGTAAGTCAAAAAAGGCCTTCTCTGTCCACGTGCTCTAAAACTGCCAGCTGCCTGGTGGATTTGCATGGAAACGTGTATTATTTCATACTCAGCAGTTCCATTTAGCTGTCACTGCTTCACACAGAGTGAGCTGACGGATGTACTGGTTTGGATATACTGGGTAGGCTTGGAAGGAACCTGGATTACAGGGTTAAGCAGACCCTTGGTAACAGCTAATGAGCCTTTTCGCTGTCGTTATTTCTGTGTGCTGTTGTATAAAACCTGTCTGCAGCCTTCTGGAAAAGCCTCTGAGTATAACCGTTTGTGTCTTCCTCCCTCCCCTCTCTTTGAACCCTAGACTCCGGGCTGGTCGTTCCAAGCGTGTCTTACGAGCTTCACAAGAAGCTGCTCTCCGTTGCAGAGAAGCACGGGCTGACTCTGGAGCGGAGGCTGGAGATGACGGGCGTGTGTGCGAGTCAGATGGCCCTCAGCCTCCTTGGGGGACCCAACAGGTAAAGCTCTTCCCTTTACTCTGGGTTTGCCCCCTCTAAGCAGGGCTCGGCTTACCTGACCCACTACGTGGGGGTGAGGTAGAGGCAGCCTGGATGCCTGCTGCTGCTTGTGTTAGTCCCTCAGGGGTGCTGTCGCTGCTCTGCCTGCCTTGCCTCTGGAGGAAACACTCATCCCAGTGCCGTGCAGACCTGTGCTGTAGCTCATCTATCAGCCAGTTTCCAATTAATCATGAAAGGCTCAGGCTCCTGAAGCGGGGGAAGCCTTACAGTAGGCTTCCATGTTTGGGCTGCGTTTTTATTTTTTGTCTTCTCTAGAAACGGGGTGGCTGAACACACCATCTTGGATGAATGACTTACTAAGGGCTTCTTTTTGGCTCCTGTGGCCCAGAAGCAGAAGTGTCTCTTGAGTCAAAGATGAAACAGACAGAGCTGAGGTTTTTCTCTCCACTTACAGGGGATTTTTTCAGGGAATAGTGCTTTGCACAGGTGTAACCCAAGGCAGATTAAACCATTGCAGAATTTCTGGCAAGCTACTCCTTTACTCAAATAAGTAAACCTTTCCTTTGGGTTTTTTTACATGTTACAGTTTAGTGGCATCAGTAAAAGCAAAAATCAGCTCATGAAAACAAAGTGCTGCCTAGCTTTTCCCGATGCTAAATTAGCTTTCAGGCATCTGCACCCAAACTGAGAATGTCCTGCTCTTTTGGAGGGCCCAGGCTGATGGCAGGTTTGGAGCGCACTTGCTGCTCCCCGCATAGATGTACGTGCTGGCTCTTTTGAAGAGGTTCACTCTGTGCCTGCACTCGCCGTAGTTGTTGCTGTGGGCAAGCGATCACATGGTCTTTTAGACTGTTGATAGATGCTCCAAATGATTTGCCCTTGAAACGGAAGGTAAGCTGAAGTCTCCATCTGTTCGCCTGGCAGTACTTTACCAGGAGCTGACCACTTGCTTGGGAGCAGTAAGGGGTGACATACCAGGCAGCACCGACCCTATCAGCTGCAAATCCTCCTGTAAGCCACCCTTGGTGGCTTGCAGGCCAATTAAATAAATCAGCTTTATTTTGCAGTTGATGAGGCTTAGGGAGTAGAAGTTATTTTTCTTCTTTTTTACCGGTGGTTCTGCCAATAAGGTAACTCACTCCATACTTAGATTACCTATAGAATCTTATTTCTTTTAAAGAGGGGTAGAGGAAAAGAAATTCTGCTAAAAAGGGAGAAAATAAAATGAAGTCCAGCCAGCACTGGATTCATGCTGGCTATGGAAGCAGCGATAACACCCCCTGCTTTGAAAGTATGGGTTGGCTTTGTGATGAAGCAGGATAGGCTGGGACCTTGTGCTCTGCGCTGGGTGCAAGGAAGTCTTGAAGGGAACCTGCCAGCAGAGCAGCTCTCCAGTGTCAGCGCTACAAAAGGATGTGGGTTCCTTCTCGAGGCAACGGAAGATTTGCAAAACACCTGTAAATTTGCATTTTACTGAGTTGTTTCTCTTGCAGGAAGAAGGCAAGAGATGCTTAGGTTTATAAAGCCCCCTTTTTCTCTCTGTTGTAGGCTGAACCCGAAGAACGTGCATCAGCGGCCCACGGTCGCCCTGCTATGTGGCCCCCACGTGAAGGGGGCCCAGGGGGTCAGCTGCGGACGACACCTCTCCAACCACGACGTCCACGTCATCCTTTTCCTGCCTAACTTTGTGAAGATGCTGGAATCCCTCACCAACGAGCTGAACCTTTTCAGCAAGACGCAAGGCCAGCAGGTGTCCAGCGTCAGAGGTGAGTGAGCCAGGAGCAGCTCTGCTCCGCACCGCCCTCACCGAGCCCGGTGCCGCTCAGCTGCCCGGTGCCTGCCCGCTCCGGTGGCACCACCTAGTGGCGCTGCCATCGGTGGGTGGCTGGTCGGGGGCTGGCGGAGGCTCAGGGGCTCGACAGAGGAGCGGTTGTGCTGGTACAGATGTTTCCTCTGTGAACAAATACGGAAGAGTCGCTGTATGGATCTGAGTCAGACCAGCCCTGCTCTTAGGATAAGGGCCTGCCTTGTTCAGCCTATTGAAACTGCAACTAAATGAGCATCCAGCTGCTCCAAACCCAGCAGTCGGCTTTGCTGAACGAGTCCCGGCGGCTGTCAGCATTCAGAGCTCTTGGTATGCCCCAGAATAAACTGATGCTTTGTCTCCTGTGAGAGAGCTGGCATCTGTTTGTCACTTCCCCAGCGGTATTTTCAAACCTGTTTCATTCAGACTTCTCGGGAAAAACAAACGTGGGGCTTTGGGCTCTGCACAATGTTTTGTGTTGTAGCAGGGCAGGGGGGCTGTGTTGTGCTGGCTGAGCTACTTGACTGTTAGAAGAAAGATTGCACGAAGGACTTGTGATCCGTCAGGTACAGGGAATGCAGGGGCTGTGGTACAGAGCAGGTGAGTGCAGTGAGACCGAGGCAGCTCAGTGGGGCAGGCAGCAGTGCAGCACTCAAGCAGCCTTTCAGTAGCAGAGCTAGTTGGCGTGTTCCAGGAAAATAGGCCTTTTTTTTAAGCTTTAATAATGGTCCTTTTATAATGGTGAGAGAACACCACTGCTTCCCTGGGCTGCCTGGACTGGTGAGTCAGTGCAGGGGCTGCATCTGGGGCTGCTGAAGTGCTGACCATTTGATGAGATTTTGTACCTGAGGGTCTGTGAATGTTCTCCAGAGCGCCAAAGCATTCTTCCATATCAGCCTTTGTGTCTTTTGCAGAAGGATGGCAGTAACAGCAGGTAAGGCCAGACTGGATGCAGTGAGACTGTGGGTGCTAGAGGGAAAACTGAAAAATCTGCTGGCAGTGTGAGGAGGGAAGGCACCGAGCCTAAGTTTGTGGTTTCAGGCTGGCCCTCAGCACTCAACAGTGTTTGTGTTTCTTCCAGATCTCCCAGATACCCCCGTTGACCTAGTGATCAACTGCCTGGATTGTCATGAAAATGCCTTTTTGAGAGATCAGCCTTGGTACAAAGCAGTCGTGGACTGGGCCAACCAGAACCGGGCCCCCGTCCTCAGCATAGACCCTCCAATAAACGAAATGGAGCAGGGCATTGATGCCAAGTGGTCGCTGGCCTTGGGCCTGCCCCTGCCCCTGGGCGAGAGGGCAGGGCGCGTGTACCTCTGTGACATTGGCATTCCCCAGAAGGTCTTTCAGGAGGTGGGAATAAACTACCACTCGCCCTTCGGCTGCAAATTTGTCATCCCCCTCCACTCCACTTAGAGCTCATCCAGCCACACGGCTCTGCAGGGAGAGAAGAGAAAAGGAGGAGGTCTGTCAAATAAGCTGTCCAGTGGATCCTGACTAGTAAACTCGTGACGCCTTAAGGATGTGAAGTTCTGGAGTTTTGTTTGCAGAAGAAACACTCTGTATTAAAAAAAAAAAAAGAGAAAATAATCAAAGTGAAACAAAAAAAGAAGGAAGTGAATGTTCCTGCAAAGCTGTTTTCATTCTCTAGTGCCATTGTATGAAGGAACACGCAGGAAGGTGGTGCCTGTCCCCAGCGGAGGCAGCTGCTCTTGTCCAGGCCCGGCCAGACGGCTGTTTAGTGAGGGGGTGTACATGGAGGTGCTACAAGTGACCGATGGTTTGGAGATGTTTCTCAGTCCCTGTGGGTGGATAGGCCCAGCAAGGGGCGTCCAGGTGGGAACAGCACCCCCTGATTGTGTAGAAATACCTTCTGTTGCAGTTGTACCAGGAGGGAGGATTTGGTTTCGTTCTGTTGTTCTTTTTGACTCCCCTCTCCCCCATTTTATATTCCTGAAGGCAGTTGTAGCTCACTCTCCCCCCTGGACCCTGCAGCCCCTCAAGAGGAGCGTTCCCTCTTCGGAAAGCTTGTGTCTGAGCCAGAAGTGCTCAGGTTGCACAGGCTCTGGGAGCACAGATGTCCTCAGCTAGGCCTTACTTGCTTATATGCTCTGTTGGCTTTTTGTTTGTCCGCTCGGTGGGTGAAGCCCAGGTTGATGGGAGCAAGGCGTGTAGTGGAAAAGTGCTTTTCCAGGGTAGTTGGGTTGGTTTTTTCTTCTTTCTGGCACAGTGAGTGGCTGAATCAGGGAAAAGATAGTGAAGCCAGCGCAGTGTCACACTGAGTTTTTGTGGTGTATGGTGCAGGTGATGTTCGGGTGGGTTTCCTCGGTGCTTCCAATATCCCTCCCACGCTCAGTGTGGTTTGGGAAGTAGGTCATGGATCCATTCATTCCCTTTGGGCTTGGTGCAGTGCCTAGAGTAGGGACAAGCTGAGAAGCCATCAGCCAGCTGGCTTCGGGAATCGGTCGCGCGGGCTCCCTGCGCGCTGCTGATGCCATGAGCGTGGGCAGTGCTTGAAGCTCTGCTGCTCTTCTGGTACCGTACCTGTCCCCAGAGCTCCTGCGCATACCTAAACCTCGCACAGACCCTGTTACGGCATCTGGGAGAGCTTCCGAGCTTCCAACGGTGCCTCTTCTCCAGGGGAGCTGGATCCCTTCCAGGGCAGAAGCGCAGGGGCGTGCGTAAGTGGTCATCTGCTGGGCAGCTGCCTGTGGCTCTGCTCTGTTAAGCCGGTGGAGTCCCACTTAGCAAACCTACTGATCCACTTGTGCTGAGTGGGGAGGATTTACAGGTCAGTCTTTCATCTGCTTAGAACAAAGGCCAAGTCTATCAGAGGAGGAGGGAAGAAACTTCCCGGGTTGAAAAGCAGCAGCTGAGTAATTAAGATTGCCTGGGAGCGTGGAAGACCCAGCCCAAAAGGATGGGAGGCTGGTGAGCGCAGGGCTTGCCCCCGCTGCTGCCTGAGGTCTCGTCCCCTGCCAAACCGCCTGCACCTCGCCGTATCTACCTCAGCAGGACGAAGGGCTCTGCCCCTCTCGGCGGCTGGCCCCCGGGTCCCCCTGAGCCTCTTTCCCCGCCGAGGGTTGGGTGACTGAACCGTGTCGGCTGGCTTGTGCGGAGGGCCTGGGTGGCTTCGCGGGGCCGGGGGGGCGGCTCTGCCCTCGGGCCGTTCTCCTGTGGGAAGGGCAAAGCCGAAGCAGCTATTCCTCAGGTGAACCGTGTTTCAGCCGAAACTGCGGCGACGTTTAACAGGCCACGCTGGGAAGGGGTAGCCACGTGGCCGGTCACTGAGAGGACAGATGCGAGGCTTCCCCCTGCCCTTCTTGTTTCTTTGGCTGTTCCAGCTCCATCTAATCTTCAGCCAGGCAGAGGAGCTGGCCTAAAAAGGTGGCCGGCCATCCCTTGGTCGTTGCCGTAGCACAGTGTTAGCTTTAGCCCCCTTATGCTCACTTTCCTTGCTCGAGGCAGTAAGCGAACATGCTGTTCCAGTTTCTGCTTTCCCTGAGCGGGGCCGCAGGCTGTTTGCGCCCGGCTGTTAAACTGTCGGTTGTGCGCACCGAGCAGGAGCGGCGTAGAGTGGTCAAGGCTTCGTCGCGGGCCCGTTTCCTGCCTCTCCGCTGCTGCGTGACGTGCCCAGGAGGACACTGAACCGGGTTGGGCTGTTTTTTTGCGAGGATGGCAGCCGGGATCTGGTCTGTGCTGGCTGCTGCATACCTCCGGGAAGCACGATGGCCCCTTGCAGCAATGAAGTTCCCTATGTTTAAGCAAAAAAACCCCGATAAATAAATAAAGCGAGCAGTGTTGCATAACAGGAGAGTACAGACCCTTATGTAAGGAAAGGGATTCCCAGTCCCTAGCTGTGCGGAGGATTTAGGGCGCAGCGGGCAGCTTTGGGCTGCGTTTGGCGCGGTTACGCTTCCCTGTGTTCGCTTTTTCTGGAGCCAAGAGCCGATGCAGGTGTCTGGCTGTACTTGCCCTCCGATGCAGAGGCTACTGGCCTCACCCACGTGAAATGCATCTTGTGTGCAGGTGTGAGCTCCTCTGGAGCACTTGAGACACCCGGAAAGGGATCTGGGTCCCTTCTTCTCCCCCTTCCCCCACATTGCCAGAGTTCATTGACAGAATGGAACACATTTTTATCTGTCTTTCTCCCCACAACCTTCCCCACTGCCATGGGAACTGCGGGTGAGTGCTGCTCTGGTCACTGCCACGTGACGATCACTGCGCTGTGTCACCGCTCGATACTCCCATTTGTGACCTGATGTTTGTAACGACTCGTTCCTGCCGCTGCTGGGGGATGTCCTGAAATAAAGTGCAACTATTCATGTGTGCTATTTGTGTGCAGCTATTTATTTGTGTGCTGTCATTCCAGAGCCTGACCCCGTAGCTGGAGTGAGAAAGGGAGAGCTCAGTCCGTTCCCCCTCCAGTGAAGCCAAGATTCATGCTGCTTCGGTTCCCGTTAATTTTTCAACATCATCTCCTTCCTTTGCAGAGAAAAGGGAGCAAGAGAACCCCAGACCTGCCTACAAGGGAAGTATCAAACAATAAGAAACACTTTATTTTAACTTTACAACATATAAATAGACAAATCTGTGCTTTCCAATGTAGCTTTTCTTCCCCTCCCCAGGGTCCTTGTCACAGTGCCCCAGCCCCGCTGAGCTCTAAGGGAGCGCGTGGGGCCGGACCCCCCGTATGTACAAGTGCAGCTGGCACCGTGCCCTCCCCGGCCGTCATCTGCTCAGGTCCCGGCTGGCACCTCGGCCGCACAGCATCCTTTCCTCTGCGGAGAGGCCAGCAAAGAAGGGATGCAGGAGGGCTTCCGAGAACGTGATGCGCCGGGAAGGGTCGAATTCTAACATCCTCCTCATCAGGTCGAAGAGCTGTGCGTGCTCCAGCGAGTCGTGCAGCATGTATGTCTGAAAGAGATGGGCGAGGGAGAGAGGCATGGGACTCGGGTAGGCTGAATCCTAGGCCCTCGTTCTGTGATACACTGCGAGGCAAGGGCTGTTTCCATCCTTAAGCATCCCTCCACATCCCTCGTGGGATTCCCTAGTCCTACTTCAGCCAGACCAATACACTTCTGTTAGTGCAGATGAGAGTCTGGGGCTCAGTCGGAGCCAGATACTACAGGGAACTCCCAGCCCTCTGCCCCAGAGAGCAGCACCTACCCGCAGGGGCTTGCAGTTCTCCTGGACATATCTCCCATCGGACGTGTTCTCATCCCACACCAGGTTCCCATTGTGGAAATATTTTTGCTTCCTGGAGAGGAGAAGTGGGGTTCAGTGAGGCTACTGGTGGGACAGACCCCCAGCACGTGTCCCATGGTTACGCCACGGGAACTGTACCCTGCCGAAACAGTTGGCCAGCCCATCTGCGTTCAGGAAGAGGTTCTCACCGAGTTTTGTGGACCATGTGAGATGGAATGGGCCCGAGGATTTTTTCCATCATGACAAGATGCTCGCGGTTCTCATGGGTCTGTAAGGAGAGGAGCAAGGTGCATTACTGGGAGATGGGACAGCAAAAGCTTTGTGCCCCGCACAAGCACAGGGGAAGAAGAGACAAGCCTCTATTGGGAATGCTGTGGCTCCTGTCCATCTGCTTCCTCTCTTGATTTTTCCGTTCTTCACAGGGACACCCGAAGTGATCTGAACCTTGTCCTTCGAGCAAGGCAGGAGTCCTCAAACCGTGAGGTTTTCTGAGCTTATTTTCAAACTCAGCTTCTGCTTCCTAGCACTTGCCCTGCGTTTCCATTCCCTTCACATTAAAGATTCTTAGGGTACAAAAGAATCCTACCTGGAGGAGCGTGAAGCCACGGTAGTACTCAAAGAGAATGCAGCCAGTACTCCAGACGTCGCATGGCTGTGCCCAGCCCAGCTCTGCAAAGAACATGGAGTTAACTCTGTGCTCCCAACATCTCCCACCAGATCTCTACCAGCTCCTTCCTGAAGCTGCAGGGATTACACAAAAACAGGCCTAGAAGTTTATCTGTGGCACTTTCTGGTGCTGCACACTGGCAAGAGGACTGTCAAGTCCCCCCACCCCAAACCCTTGTTTCACCTTATGCTGACTCCACATTCCCTTGGAGCTAATTTGAGTGCTTCCTGAGTCTCCCGGGCTTTCCTCAGCTATCCGCACTCCACGCCAAGGGCCTGCACTATCCATGAATGCTTCCCGTACAATCCAGACCTCGGGACCACTGAGGTAGTGTTGCAGCAGCACACGGAACAGAGTGTCCCCAAGAACTGGAGTGCTCTCACGCTGGTTTTCCTCTAGGCAGCACCACTCTACGGCATCCCTGGGACAACTCTTCTCCTCCTCCCGACACGCCAGCGGTACTCACCCAGAATCACTTCGGGTGGACGGTAGTGCCGGGTGGCCACGATAGTGGTGTGGTGCTCGTGGTCGAAGGTGGCGCTTCCGAAGTCCGCCACGCGAATGCTCGTGTTCCGAATGGATTTCTCCTCACAGCTCTGCAAGCAAACAACAAGTCCTCAGAGCTGGTTCGGGATTGAGCCAGGCTTTGAGAGTTCTGACCCCGAACTGCCGTGGCTGCACTAATCAGAAGGATTATAACCCAAGCTCTGAGCTCTTTACATCTCAGCTCAGTGTTACAGAAAGCTGCTGGACTCTCCACTGCACGGCCTGTGGCCGCTGAAGCAGTCCGAAGGCTTTTGGAAGGCACGGGAGAAAGAAGAGGCCTGGCTTCCAGTTTGTTCCCACTAAACAGACTCTTAAGGCCCTGGAACAGGGAGGGAAAGGCAGGCTATTCCTGGTCTATTCACTTCTTTCGGACATAACCCACCTTCTTCTCATTGTACAGAGTGTCAAAGTCTGAGTTGACAAACAAGATGTTTTCTGGCTTGAGGTCAGTGTGAGTCAGCTGGTTGTCGTGTAGAACTGCAGAGGTGGCAGAGAGGAGAGAGAAACAAGCGTCCGTAAGAACCACGCAGTAAAGCACCCGTACGACTCTGCCCATCAGAGCACCACGTGGGGCCAAGCCAACTCCCCCTCGGCTCCCTCCCAGCCCGCTCCAGTGAGGCATCGTCGCCCCAGCAGGCCGGCCCCGGCTGACTTACATCTCAAGGCGTGGCAGAGCTGGTAGGCCATGTGCCGGATCTGAGGGAGAGGGTAGGGCTGGAAGTTGTTCTCCTTCAGGAACTCGAAGGTGTTCTTGCCCAGAAGCTCAAAGGCGATGCACATGTGGCCGTGGAAGTTGAACCAGTCTGACATCAGGACACACAAGCTGTGCAGAGAGAAGGACGCAAGGCTTAACCGCCACCCAGGGACTCGGCAGAGCAGTCGGTCTCCCAGTTGCTGACTACTTCAGAAGTGGTTGGTGAGCAAAAGCTCTGAGCCAGCTGACTCAGCAGCACAGACATCCCCTCCCCATCTTGCTCAGCCACCTTTAGAGTCTCCAATTCCAGCGGGACAAGGCAGCAGGTGGTTGGTAGAGGAGTTTGGGTTCATTTTTCCACACTAGGACTCGGCGTGTTTAAGATTTTTAAGTAAACGGGTGTTCAGCAGAACTAGGGAGACTCTATTCCAAAACGCAGAGGAATGAGAGTTTTCCCCCAGAAAAGAAGCAGGTGGCAGGTTTTGCAGCCCTCAACCCCGTGTTTCTTCAGACACTGCCCAAGCAGACCGCTTGTCTGTGAGGACATGGTACTGCCCACCCAGGAGCCTTGCGGGAACTTACAATTTGTTCTCCTTGTCCTTCTCTTTGATTTTTTTCAGGACGTTAATTTCCAGCCTGGCTGCTTCTCGGTATTTTCCAACATTTTTTATGATTTTCAGCGCCACCTGAGATTTGCCTCTGTCAGGGAAAAGACAAAAAAGGATGGCATCAGGGAAAAAGCCTACGTACACACACCCTTAGTCCCCAGAGAGAGGGCACGTCCCCGTTACTCCAGTCGTGCTCTCTCACACGTTAAGAGCCTTAGTCATTTCTGGGTCCCAGCGCAGCTTTATGCCACTTGACCAGCGGGTGGGTGAGTACCCACACGGAAACCTGAAGCGACAGACCACTGCTGGCGACGCTCAGAAGGGGCTGCGGGCAGCTCTGCAAGCACACCCATTCCTGACACAGCACTCCGTAAGGTCACTGCGCCTCCAGCAGCCACCTCCCCGCTCCCACAGTGCCAGGGATTTCTGAGGAGGCAGGACGTCCCAGCGGCTCCTGTACTAAGCTGACCCCACAGCTTGGAGCCAGACAAAAAGTCAGGAAGGGACAGGGGTCGGGTGCAATCACAGGAGAGGTTAAAAAAAGAAGTACCCATCAAATGAAGGGCTGCCTGCCCCATCCCTCAGCCCGAGTTTGCCGCTGTAGCAGCAGGGCAGCCTGTGCTGAAGCTCTCGGCCGCTGAACGAACTCCCCTGCTTCCCTTAACACGTCAGCCTGTCGACACGGGGGGCTCAGGGAGGAACCAGGCCCCTTTCCGCGTGCCACGAGAAGCGACCTCTGCCACTGAGACAAGTGGTAGGTGATGGCAGTTCGGTCCCGCAGAGCCCAGGCCCGCGCAAAACCGTCAGCGTTAATCCTGCCCCGCTTGCCAGCGTGTTGCACGAGGGACAGCCAAGTGACCTGGCAGGGAATGGTGCCCACCTGGCATGGTCCACACACTCCACCACTTTGCCAAAAGTGCCTTCGCCGAGGCTGCCGACGATTTCATCTAGGAGAGAAAACAGCAGCGGAGGTGAGCTTCGGCGGCTTGGCGAGAGCTGAGGTCCTGCAACTTCACAGCAATAAAATGTCAAAGCAAAAAATGTCTCTCACTGCTACGCTCTTTAAAACTCAAGTGTCTATTGTCTGCCTCAGGCAATTTACTGCTCGGTCCATTTATAAGCAATAAAACACTAGAGACCCCTCCAGTACAATGAGAGAGATCTCGTCTAACATGGGGATAGAAAGTAGAGAGGTAAAGTTTTACGAAAGGTGGCTGTACATCGCTCTTGAAGCCAATCGCCGATCCTGCACACCAGGTGGCCTTCCTTGTCATCTTCCACGCTCCTGCTGCGCTTACTGCTCTGTTGGCTTCTCTGTACACACCGCCCCCCGAAACGGCATACGACCAAGCGCGCACAGCGGGCGGTTCCGAGCGGCAGGATTGTGTTGTCATTCAAAGGTGGAGGTGACGGTGCGTCGGTGGTTGGATTTTCCAGATCCCAGCATTTCATAAGGCACACAGCATATATAACGATAGGGATATTGCAAGGGACACGTCAAGACACAAACTAACTTCAAAACAGAAAAGTAATCAACAGCTACAGGTACGTAAAGAAAACTCTCATTAGCTATGGCCTCTGGTGCTGCCGCCTCTTGGGCAGGAAAGTGCCCCCCTCTTCTCTGAAGGGAAGCAGCAGCTGGGAAGCTCCAGAGTTAAGGTGGCTTGGCTTGGCACCACTGTTCCCCACAGAGGAGCCGCTTCCTCCCCAGCACCGGAGGATGCTGCCAGAGCCACGAGAAGATGGAAGGCTTTGCCAGAAGAACGTCATTTTCTCCGCTGGCAAGCGTGCCGAGGGGTATACGAGCTGTCAGCTTGGACAAGCTGTCCAGTAGAAGCCAGAGTAGCAGTTCTCCCTCTGCAGCCTGCTCTTTTGTACCTCAGTGAACAATCGCCAGCCACCCAGAGCCATGTCCTGCCCCGGCCACCAACCAGCCCTTCCCCTCTTGAGAGGACCAGCTACCACCCTGACCTAGATCCACACGCCCGCCTGGCTGCAAACAGACCTGGCGTTGCACGTCAGCCCGAGGATGCGATTTTAAGCCTTTAGGAACAGGACAGTTAAATTAATCCCCAGGGAGCGTTTCACTCCACTTCAGGCCTCCGCTCAAGGTGCGAGGTCACATTCCCCCCTGCTACTGCCGGCTTCTACTGGAAAACCAGCTGAACGTTCCTGAAAGGACCCAGGGTCCACAAAGCAAGCTGCCCTACTTCCTGAGATTTTCTAGGTAGCTTTAAAAATAGTTACAGTCTCTACAGCCAAAGAAATTAATACAAAGCTCTACATTTCCATGCCTGAGCTTCTATCAGGCTTCTGTTGCCCCTCACCACCCCCCCCAGCCAGTCCAAACTACAGTCAGACCCCCCAAGGTCAGCTGAAACAGAGGAGAAGGTAGGGAGGACAGTTGTGACAGCAGCGAGACTTCAAAGGATTTAGGTCACGCCAGCCCAAACCTGCACACCGTCACCACCGCACGCACGCACACCGCGCTGCAGCGCCTTCATCAGAACCCTGGCTCTTCCTAACGCTACAGCTAAAATTCAACGGGAAAGGAAGAAAGGGAGGAAAGCAACAGACCGTCAGAAGGCCCCGGCCATGCAGGTATCTGCTCTAACTGCAGGGAGCAGGAGTTGGTCGTTTAGTTGTAGTAACGTGTAAAGCAACAAACTTGTCAAAGATGGAAACGTTCCTTACAGGAGAGAAGCAGTGAAGCAGAGCCATTCGGTCTGATACCTGCTCCCTCTTTCAGGGAACTCCTGGGACCAGCCTCCCCACCCAGGTCCGAATATTCCTTGTTAATCCTTGAAAGGAACACTGCCTGTCGGGGTGGAAAAGGGGGAGGTTTCCAAAGAAGCTGAAATCCAAGGGCACTTATGTGGAAATAGGCAGAGAGGACAGGACACGTGCATATCCTCAGAAGGTGGAAGCCCTTCGCTAAGCACAGAGGGAGGGGGGTTAATAACCACGGGGCTAACGCCTCGGGAGAACCCGGTGGATCGCTCCCATCTGGTACAGAACCCTGGCACAAAGTCCTGGCTTTGAGGGAGCGCTCCGCACCGCCGCTGCATGCCGAAACCCCCGCAGAGCAAGCAGCAGCAGCGCGCAGAGGCCAAGCCCCAGCCGCGTATAACCTGAGCGCCGACCGATCCCCAGCAGCCGGGCTGGCCTGCAGCCAAGGCTCACCCTCGGCAGCCCGTCACGTGCGCACCGTCCGCGTCTTTCCCCGATCCCCTCCCCGGCCGTAAAGAACACAGCTCGGCTTCCTCACGTACTAAGGCTACGAGGGGCTAGACTAGTAAAAACCAACAGCTACAAACGCTTCCCGCTTAACAAGACACAGATTTTGGGCTCTACCTTCAACGTCATGTAAACAGACACAAAAACGGGATTAGAGGTACTCACCCAGTGTGCTCAGAGCTGAAAGGAGGTAAGAGCAGTTAAGACCCTGAACGATCCTGAACTCATTGTGGATGCTACTCACCGAGGAGGTACTGCTACAAGACCTGGTCCTGCGTTTCCGGCAGTAATGCTGATGCTTCCTCGGATGGTGCTGCTCTCTGCCTCTGGATCGCCGCCAGTTTCGCGAGCGGGTCGAGTAATAGTCCTCTCCAAAAGACGGGCTTCGGTCTTCAAATCTGTAGGCGTCGCTGTCCCGTCTGTATCTCCTGTGATAAGGCATCCTGTCATGGCTGTAGCACAAACAAGAATGCATTTATGAGCCTGGAAAAGCACAGAAGCTGAAACAAAGTGCTGTTACTCCCAGGCCCTGGTGGCAGGGAAACCACAGCAAGCATCGTGGCTTCAAACCACCCCTCCGCTGCAGCTTGTATGCTGACCGCTCCTCCAGTACGGAAGAGAAAGTTTGAGGGGGAAGATGGTGTGGCACTCCCACGTTTCAAGGAGCTGGAGGGAAAACACCCACTTTGAGCTCAGTCTGAGCCGCCTACCTCATCTGAGCCACCTCTGGCACCGCACGCAAGTGTTTTTCCAAGATCGTTTCTCCTCCCCCAGGAAGGACTCTCATTAGTTGTTGAACAAACAAGAACTGGAGGCAGTGACAGTGCCTTAGTCACCACCCCAGTGGGGACCGGAGTCCTCCGTACAGCGCGCCTTTGGCGCACCAGCACACCAGCTCAACACATCATTAGCGAGAGCCAGCAGGAAAAGTCGGTCTCCGTAGTACAGCCAAGCTCCCACACCTCTTGCAACAACCAAAGGCTGCAAGTATGCATGGGAAATTTTAGGCCAAGCTCATGTCTGCACCGGGAAGGGCCAGAAGACCTCAGACAAAGCTCCGGTGTGTGAGTATTTACAAGCTGGCATCACACACGCAGCTTTAGGTGCTGAGTGTGTGCCTTAACAAAGAAAGCAGCTCTCCCCGCCCCACGCTCCGAGTATCTGCGTGCTGCAAGCGCCTCAAGCTACAGCTGCGATTCTGAAACTCCTGCCTTTTGCTCTGCAGGTCCCACGTGCTCCCTTGGCTTCCTTCTTTCAAACAGGACAGCAAAAACTGTACCACACAGCAGTGGCCTGCTTGTACCCCCAAAAGCACGACTGTCTTCTCCACCTCGGCCGTTACCGTTGGTCTAATAAACCAGGCCCCGCTACAAGCCTCGCTTCGCACGTCATTAAGCGAGGAGCCGCTTTTTAGGTAGAAGATGTTGCAACTGGGAAATAAGAACAGCGTGTCAGCTTTCCAGTGACAAACAGCAGTATTTTGGGCAGACGCCTGGCCACGTGGACGCTGTTATATGTACCTCGCTGACAGCAACAGCAACGGCTTCTCCAACCAAGGCCTCACTGCAGCTGCTTCAGTCCGGAAACAGGAACTTCTGCTGCGTGCGCCTCTCTGCTCTGGCAACAACTAGCTCTCTCGCTGACAGCCTAATGAGACGCGGGCATGCGTGCGGTGTTCATCTCATCTCGCATCAAGATTTAAACTGCCTGCCAAGACCACAGTGGCTCTAGGTGGCCACTGAACTATCCAAAACACAAAAACCACCCCCAGTGGCCCCACTCCAGCACCGATACTCAACTCCAAACACACCTTCATGAACCTTCCGCGTGTGCTTTTAAGTACACAGGGCTCAGAAACGACAACCTAAAATACAGAGGAGATGGGGAACCTGCGCGAGGCTCGCAGCCTGAGACTAAAGGGGCAGGCAGGTTTTCACCTACCAACAGCCTGTTTTCATCCACATCCATCCTACATAACCCATCAGATGAAAGACTGGCAAAGCCCATCGTGTGCGTCAGCTACATTTCACAACCCGCTTCCTCCAGGTAAACAAAAGCCAGGCTTGGAAGAGACATTAATCTGTAGAACATTCCAGGAATTTAAAGGTGAACTCAGCTCCCGTCTGGCTGCACCTGCCCTGTTCAACCAGTGGAGCCACGCCAGCTCCGGTACCACAAGCCACGAGGACTGCCAGCCTGTTTCGGTGGCGCACCGCAACGTGTCCGCACGTGGCTCCCGTCTCTGTTCCAGAATTCTCGCCGCAGCTCCTGTTACCAGAGGCCTTATCCACCCCGCTTCCAGTACCCAATTGTCCCTGTGGAAACGCTGAACAAAGAGAGGATCAGAGGTAAAACTGCAGAGCCGAAGCAGAAAAGAGCAGTTAGCGGCGCTCAGAACCTTTCCGACAGCGCAGGTGAGGGGAGAGTGTTGGTGCTTTAAATCTGGTTTGTGATCATTTCAGAGGGAAATGGGTTGTGGGGAGAGAAAGACTTTAAAGCCTCCACAGCACGAGAACTGGGAAACGTCATTCCAAGGCAGGCTGTTCTCCTGCATTCATAGGGAAGGCAATGCTCCAGGAAGGATTTTTGACCAGATGCGGGCACGTACAGGGAAAGGCACACACGATTTACTTCCACCGCTGGGATTTACGGGTTTAAAGCTGATCCGCCGTCGGGAAACGAACGCTGCTCTGAAACGTGAGCAGCACCGCGGAGCAGCGCCCGTGAGGTCACCGCCTGGAGCTGGCAGGTGTGCCTGCCTCTGCCCAAACCTGCTCTCACCTTCTCGACCTCCTGGGGAGATCCCTCCGGGGGGGGTACCGCAGCCTCCCCTCGTAGTCTCTGCTACGAGACCTCCTCCTCTTCCACCGCTGAGCCAGGTAGCTCTCCTGCTCCGGGGACCGGTATCGCTTACAGTGATGCATCTGGGGAGACGAGAGGATTCCGGGTCGCCACCACCGGCCTTCCGCCCGCTCCCGGGGGGGCAGGGCCTTCCCGCCCCACCGGCGCCCCCTCACCCG
>NW_010274845.1:0-956 GCF_000690775.1 Eurypyga helias | reverse complement strand
TAATAATAATAAATAATAATAATAAATGCAAAGAAATGCCAATGGAAAAGAATAAACATCAGGATATACATATATACGCTAACTATTTCCATTCAGGAGACAGAACTTTAAGAAGAATCCAAAGTGAGTATGTACAAAGCAGAACCGAATTGTTCAAAAAGGTAAGCAGATCATTAAAAATTACTGAAAAGGAAAAACATTACTATGTATAAACTAGTCACAATCCAACAGTTTTGGTCACTTTATTTAAAATATAAAGTAGAACCAAAACAGGTAGAGGTCGACATGTTGCTAAGAGCTGTTTTTTTTTTACGGCAAAGAGAGAAGTGAGGCTAAAACTCCTCGTATGGGGAAAAAGTCCCCCAAAGGGTCTGTGATAAAGGTTCACCACAACATGGGTACTTTGAAGAAATCTATTCTAACACAAACGATAAGCACTCACTAAATTCCTAGGGAGAAAGCACATTCAGCATAACACAACTGAAAAAAAGTCTTTGTTCATGCAGCCAGACCTGTGAAGTCACTGCCAGAGGGATGTGGGGAGCAAAGGTAAACCAGGGTTCACATGAGGAGACGTGGTCCCAGCGTGCGTAATGAAGCCCAGCGGGTCCGAAGGCCTCGGCCCACTCCAGGGGTGGGAGAGGTGACCCCCCCACCCCACCGCCACCCAGGAACGACACCCAACCACCGCTCGTTTGCTGACACCAGGCTGTAGGCCTCACGCAGAAGGGTGGTACTAGTTCATTGCAATCACTTCCAGGAAGGTCTATCATGAGAAAAAGAGAGGCTGAGCAAAAGAAAACTGTGGGGATGGAGGGGAGACAAAAAACCAACGAAGGGGTTTCCTCACCTTTCTCCTGAGTCGGCGCCAAAGCGCAGCTCACCCGTCCATCGCCCAGCCCGTGAGGCAACTTTCCCGCGCCCGCCGTGTGAACGCGGGGTCGCTACGCGGGGTC
>NW_010274844.1:1326-1583 GCF_000690775.1 Eurypyga helias | reverse complement strand
CCTCTGTGTCTGGACACCACGTGAAGTGATGTCTTGTTCTTTGTCCTTGATGGGAACTGGTCTCCAGAGGCAATTTGCATCTGTTGATAGGCCATTTGACCCTTATCTGTTCGGGCCTGCAGGCAATCCCTGCTCCCGTGCCACCAGGAAGTTGCACATCTTTTTGTCAACAAGCTTTGAGACACCTCAAGATAAGATCTCTCACATCAGCCCAGCAGGGACATGGTTGGAATTTGAGTAGCTGCATGTAAACAACT
>NW_010274844.1:0-1278 GCF_000690775.1 Eurypyga helias | reverse complement strand
CCTCATCCAGCCTGGCCTTGGACACTTCCACGGATGGGGCATCCCCAGCTTCTCTGGGCAACCTGTCCCAGTGCTCCCCACACTCTCTGGGAAGAATTCCTTCCTGGTGTCCCATCTCAATCTCCCTCTTTCTGTTTAAACCCGTTATCCCTTGTCCTGTCACTTCAGGCCCTGGCAAAGTCTTTTTCCATCTTTCTTATACGACAGCTTTCTTATAAGCTCCCGTTATGTGTTGAATACTGATTAGATTATAGCTTCCTAGTGGTACAACAGCTTCCAGCTCCTCGTTACCCAAGCTCTGTGCACTGGGACAGAGGTGCTTCGGGTGGGCTATCGCCCGTGACACCATTTTAGAGGAACATGCCCTAATTCCTCTGAGGCATTTCACTGGCGTTTCCTTGTTGGTACCTTGTTGGTGTTTCCAGTACCTGAAGGGGCTACAAGGAAGCTGGGGGGGACTTTTTACAAGGGCCTGTAGTGACAGGACAAGGGGTAACGGGTTTAAATTGAAAGTGGGGAGGATTAGATGGGCCATCAGGAAGGAATTCTTCCCGCAGGGGGTGGGAGCACTGGGACAGGTTGCCCAGAGAAGCTGTGGATGCCTCATCCCTGGGAGTGTCCAAGGCCAGGCTGGATGAGGCTTGGAGCAACCTGGTCTAGTGCAAGGTGTCCCTGCCCATGGCAGGGGGGTTGGAACTGGATGGGCTTTAAGGTCGCTTCCCACCCAAACCGTTCCATGATTCTATGATTCTACAACGTATCAGCCATCCCTGGCTCTTCTCTGTTGCTCAAAACTCCATCCCTCTTCCCGGCTAAGTCTAGTTTAAACCTCTCCATACAAGTCTGGCCAGCTTATTGGTGAATACTCCCTTGCCTCACTTGGTAAGATGAATCCTATCATTTGTCCTCTCCTTCCTACACCACATCTACCAGGAGGAGAGAGGAGAATCTATTCTAACCACCTGTGCTCCAGATCCTTTTAATGTTGCTCCAAGGGACACAGAGTCTCTTGTGATGTTCTCAGTTGCCTTGTCGCAGTATCATTAGACCCTACGTGGAATAGTAGGAGTGGATGATAAATTTTAGGGTTCACCAGGCTCAGGGACGTTGTGAATGTAGAAATAGTCAATGTTGTGATAGACGTTGGAGCAGGGAACTTGGTGTTCTGCGCTTGCCCAACCTCTTACGCAAGGGGTTCTGTGCACACAGCGTGCCAAATTATGGGTCAACGGTTGTGTTGCATGAATGCCCGTTCAGACATAGAATCATAGAATGGTT
>NW_010274843.1:0-18811 GCF_000690775.1 Eurypyga helias | reverse complement strand
CAGGTCCCTCTGGATGCCACCCCTTTCCTCCCACATGTCACCGCACCACACAGCTTGGTGCCATCAACAAACTTGCTGAGGGATGCAGTGTTTTTCTGTTGAGGTACATTTGCTCTATTTTTGATCTTGTAGTAGAACATGGATGTAAGAGGAGAAATAAGGGTCTCTACAAAAAATAATATATTCAGTTTTATTAAATACTCATTTGTAATGGAAGAACATGTATTGCCACCTTTATAGTATGTTTAACATGTCATGGGGGGACCTTGCTGTTCTGAAATGTGCTGTTTCTTTTTTTTTTTCAACAGTTTCCTTATACACTTTTGATAAGGCTAAGCAGTGTATTGGCACAATGACAATTGAGATAGATTTTCTGCAGAAGAAGAGCATTGACTCTAACCCTTACGACACGGACAAGATGGCTGCTGAGTTCATCCAGCAGTTCAACAGCCAAGCATTCTCAGTAGGCCAGCAGGTGTGGGTTTGGCTTTGGTTTTAAGGCTGGCATGTTTGTAAGTAACACTGTGTGCTTTTCCTACAGAGATGTAAGATCCTGAGGAATGCCTATGGACGGGCTCTGTGCTGTAGAGAACAGCTAACAGGCAGAAATTGTTTGTGTGTGAATGGTTTCTTTATGAAAAGTTGAACCATCATGACTTTTACTGAGAGCATGAGCAGAGTGGTTTAAAATCTATCTTTTCCTTACCTAAAGAAATCTATCTTTGGGAAGGAAAATCCCAAGGCTTGGGAGAGCTGGGTTCTCTCTCTGCTGTGCGTGCTCTGGTTGGATGTAAGCATGGCAGCTCCTGGAATTTTTTCAGAAGTAACTTATCTCTTCCTTCTGTGTAAGATGAGAATGAACACCACTGTTCATTAATTCTCAATGGCACCTTTCAAATGCAGTGTGTTTTATCGTAACATTTATTGCTATTCTATGGACTTCAGTAGTAAAATGGGTATGAAGCATTTGACTTGGGGATTTCTGAAAGCTGATGTCCCTATTCAGAGCATTCTCAGCTCTGCTGCAGATGGGCTCCTGCCCCTGTGACCTTCTGCGATAGTCTCTGGTTTGCCATATTCTAAGGACTGTCTCTTACAGTAGTTTAAAACTTGCAGCATCTGAATCTTAAGTCATTTGCAAATGTAACCTTGGAGGAAAGGAATTGTGCCAAGACAGCCTGCTTCTCTATGGGATGGACCCTACTTCTTGTAATATTCTGTCTCTCAATACTGTAGCACTGGTTTTCAGGTATCCTTGTCAAATTATGAAACATCAAAAAGGTTTGAGCTAAATTGTTTTCCTTGCCGAAAACCAATATTTAAAGTGAGAAGAAAATGTCAAGAGATGATACAGAACATTTAGCTGGGGGGAAAAGGATGGGAAAGAGAAGCTTTTCTTAGAAGGAGAATTTTTATTTGAATTTTTCCACTTCATGTTCTGCTACTTTAGATCTGTTACCCTTAAGTATGGGACGTGAAAAGGACATGTTCAGCCCGCTAGGCTTTACAGGATGAAAACTACACGGGATTTGTTGGGTCCTCAGGCCTCTTTCTCTTAAAATTTGAGTAGCTTTGTCAAAACCCTTTTTCGTTTTTTAATGACTTAGTCCTCTTCTGTTTTTTCTTTCCACAGCTTGTGTTCAGTTTTAATGACAAACTTTTTGGCCTGTTAGTAAAGGACATGGAAGCTATGGACCCCAGCATTCTCAAAGGAGAGTCTGGAGCAAGCAAGAAGCAGAAGGTAGGCTTGCAGGAATTCATGTTCATTCCATGGGGACTGCAGAGGTTCAAATATTGATCGGATCTTGCTGCGAGGAGGACTGGGTTACTTGCATTTGGAGAAGTTGCACGCTTGTTTCACCTGGCTTCGACTTTGGCCCCAGAGAAGGTCAGGACCAGTTTTCAGTTTAATGCAGTCTGCTGTGCTTTTGTAGTTGGGAGCTTAGAGTTGCACCCGATGAAGTGCAGAGCTGTGGAAGATACAGGAATATCTTTTGTTTTTTATGTAGTAATTCATGGAAACATCCTCTTATGTCTTCCAGATATGTCCAGCTTTGATTTTTCCTTCTGTAGAAAGGACATGATTTTATTTTCTTCTTTGCTTGCTAGATCTTGCTGAAATACAGTAGTTGGTTTTGAACCAACAAAAAGCCAGTTTATTGTACCTGATGAACTTCTGCATTCATTGCTGTTAATTTTAAAGAAATGGTTGGTATTTCACATTCTTTCCAATGACTTTTGCAGTGGAGCTTTTGCTGCTGTTTCTTTGCCTTCTGAGATGTGCTTGGAGGTACCTAAGAAGCAATCTGAAGTTGAGCCTAATAGCTTAATGTAATTATTTGTTTCCTTCCCTTTTGCAGATTGAGGTTGGCTTGGTTCTTGGAAACAGTCAAGTTGCCTTTGAAAAAGCTGAGAACTCCTCTCTCAATCTGATCGGTAAGTACCACTGTATCTGAAGAGGTAAATAACGCTTGTAGTTTGCTGCCTTTCAGGCCTTGAAGACTTGTATGCCCCAAACTGTTTGTTTGGGTCTTTGTGGTTGCATCGATTGATCTAATCCATTGAAAACTGCATCTCAAACTGTCTCCCAGATACCTGTTTAAACGAGCAGATGACTGGATTTGATCCCTTGGGAACCTGCACACCCTTTAGAAAGAAGTTTGTAGATGCTGTCTTGGAAACCACTGCACCGAGAAGACACCATCCCCCCAGCAGACTTCACTGTTTCTAAACAGGGACTCTGTAAAAGTCGCTGTCCTCCCCATATGCAGCTCCACAACTGAGTGACGTACTAGAGCAGTTTTGTGGGTCTCTGTACCATGCTCATTACCACAGTGCATCTAAACTCTGCAGGCACAGAGCTAGGAGGAGGAAAGGTGTGACTTTGACAGGTTCTGACAATAGCATATCGAGGTAGATGAGTAGTTAACTGGAGCGCTCTGGATTCCCAGGCCTAGATCAGGAAGGCACCAGGGAACAGTAACTTCAGCAGAAGGCAGCAACTAGATGAAATATTTTAACTCTTTATCATCAGACAGTGATATTTTCAGGGACACTAACAAACCAACACTTCTTGAATTGAATGTAATTAAACCAGCAGGGAAATAGGAAATTGAGAACTTCTTTGAATGTGTAGCAAAATTTCAAAGTGAGTGCAGGACCTCTGAAAATCCCATCTCTAATGAGATCTCTCTTTCAAGGAGAGAGGACAGCTTCTGAAGAGGACTTCAATTTTCTTGAATTCTGAAAGACCTGCTCTTCAGAAGCTGATAACAGTTGCAGAACATAGCACAGTGATTCATTGTGTGAGGTTGTGTTAACTGTTTACACAGTGAGATTCTTAACAAACCTAGGAGCTATGAATCGAGGGATAATCTATGTCCTCCACACATTCATTTAGGAAGGAAGTGGTGTGGGGCTAGGGAGGAGGAATCTGGTCTGTTCCCACAGAGGCACCAGCTTGAATGGTGGGCACCTGGACCATATAGTGAGGGCCCCTTCCCTGCAGTTGGCCTTGCGTGCGCTCTGGGACCATGGCAGGTGTCCTGCAGAACAGGTACATGCTCTGTTAGTCTGCCTGCTCCTTTTCTTACCAGCGTTACGAAGTGTGCGATACTTCCCTTGCTGGTTATCCGGCTCTGGGCGTTCTCTTCTGGGTGGGATTGAAGTCCTGGACTTGAACAGACACTCTCTTATTTTTTTTCTTCTTTTTGTTTTTTTCCTTTCATATTCTCTTTTCCTGGAGTCTGTGAGTCAAGAAAAAGTTTGCTTTGCTGCCGTCCTCCCGCAGAGGAGCGGTGTTCTGTGAAGGCTGCTGCGAGCGGGGGTTCAGTGAACCTGGCTGGCGCAGATGAGCACTTAGTTGAGTACTCTGTGCAGTTTAATACTTTTTCAGTAGGCTTCAAAGCACAGCTCCGTTTGACTGTGAACGCCTAGTACTTGGAGTATTCAGTACAGAAATCAAACATGGCTGAAGTGGCCACTTGGTAGAGCAGAATTCAACTCATTCAGTGTTGAGGGAGCTTGTGGCAGAGGCTGAGTTCTGGTGCTGCCCTGAGTTGCCATCTTCGTTCAAATGTGAGGCTGTGACTTTGTGTTCTGTGCTTGTCAGCTTTATGTGCTACACTTGCTCCAAAAAACACGGAGACACAAGCCTGTTGTGTAACACAACTTGGATGTTGTTAGCTGAAAGTACAGCACTCATCTGTGCTGAAAAACCCCACCAGAGATCTGTGGACTGAAAATAGATGATGGTAATTAAACATATTCACAAGGATACAGGTTTTAAGAGCGCTCTGAATGACATTTCCATAGACAGTTCATACCTGTGATGACATGATTACAGCCTGTTTAGTTTTTACTGTGTTTTGATAGGACAGCTTGAGGTGACTATTAACATAACCCAACCTAGTGCATCAGAGCAAGCAGTGATATGTTACTTGGTTAATGTTCAAGCCATGTAATGCCTGTGACCTCCTAGCACGGGTGGGTGCGAAGGGTGGTCCTGTGGAAGAGTCAATTGATTGGAAATGGGAATCCTTCACTGTGATTCAATTTCGTTGCCTACAGACAAGACAAAGGAATTGCTTATGCCTCAACTTACTTCTATCAGATTGGTGCTTTATTTAATCTCCTCACTGATCTGAGGCAGAGCTGCTTAATGTGCTTTGCTAGTCTCTGGAGAACTGTAAAGTTGTGGATAATTAAATTCAGAGAGAGGAGATCAAAGTAAAATAAGTGTCACTGAGCACGGCCTTCTGTAAAGGGCCTTTGGTTTTTTAAAATAGAAAAGAATTGTGATAATTTTAAAAAAGCGCGCCAATTCTGTTTCTTCTACTTAGCATAAAATCATGTGTTATAAAACCGACGAGTGATGCTTGAATCCGATGTGCAAGAACTTTACCGTGGTCAGATGCAGCCAGGAGGGGGGAGTGTCGGCTAAGCTCCATGGACGTCCCTGCCGAGCCCTCCAAACCGGCACTGCAGGGGAGCAGTGAGACGCTAAACGCGCAGGAACCGGGGAACGGGGAGCTCGCTGCTGCCCTGCCTGGTGCTACCTGTTAGTATGTTCTGCCGGGTTGTCCCTACCTGGTGAGGGGCATGTTCTCGTTCGTTTATGGCGCTGCTCCTGGAATCGAAGCCTTGATTTCCGTCTGTGTTTAGACCAAGATTAAGAGCGGTCTAATTCAGCTAACACAGGACTTCTGTTTAATGTATTTGCTGGACTTCTAGATCGTAACTGGTTGTCCAGCTCAACTTGAAGTACCTCTAGAAGGCATTATGGTACAAATCAGCAAAATGTGCAGTTGCAGTTTGCCAGGACTGGCTGTTCAAGGGAGATAATCATCCCCAGAGCTGATCCTGTAAAGCACCGTGTAAATCTAAGGAAATACAGGACATCTGCATGAATTAAGGATAATCTTCGGCCTTTTCTTTCTCCCTGGGTTTCTATATGACTGTTGGTTTCTCTGGTAGCTAAGCGGAGTGATGTTGCTGAAAGCTACTTGGAAGCGTCGATCTAACCGATAAGAGTGTAAGTGCTTGTTTATAAATACCCTCGAATAAACTTGACATGAGACTATATGGATTTGACAGCATCTCAGCAGTATTTTTATTGGAGCATTTGTGCTTCTTATCTATCTTTTAAAATGCCCTGAGTACTTTAAAGCTTCTCTGAAAAGGGAGTAAGGAGCTTTGTAAGACTGAAACTCATGTGGATTGTCAACAAACGGGAAAGGAGGGCGGTTACGTGGAGACTACAAAACCTGTGCTCAGGGGATTTGAACTTGAAGTAGCTCCAGAAGATTTTATGGGACAAACAGACGTGATGGTTTGCCAAGACTGGCTTTTATTCTTCTGATTTGCAAAGGAACTAGCTGACCTCGTAATTGTTTTGTGTAACCTTGCTTTAAAATTGCCCTGGTATCTGAGGACTGGAAGATGGCAAATGTTTTTAAAAGAATTCCAGAGAAGGTCTGGAGAGCTACAGATCTCTGAACCTGAAGTCTGTATGGGAAAATCAAGAGTCTAGTTAGTGGATACCTGTATAGTGATGATACGCTGGGAAGGGTTGGCCTGTCTTTGTAAGGGCAGTCCTACTTTGTCATCCCACTGGAGTTCATTGCAGGAATCAAAAAGCATGGGAATGAGGGCTGACACAGTCTGCTTGTTGTTCAGGGCTCATCCAGTAAAGTTCCTTATCAAAGTTTCTTTAAAAAGAAACTAAATGGAGATCTGTAAGAGAGAAGTCTTTGAGTGAGTAAATGAGTGATGAAAGGGTAGACGTCAATAGCCAGTCCCAGGGGAGCTCACCATGAATCTTTGCTGGGGCCTTTGCTTTTCATTGTAATGATTGAGTAAACTGGAAAAAAGACTGAGTAATGAGGTGACAAAGCTTGCTCTTACGGAGCTCAGTGACTAAGAAGTAAAAATGGCAGAGGAAATTTAATATAAAGAAATGTGTGGGAGGGGGAACACTTCTAACTTTGGTCAAGAATGAATGCTGTTTTGGGCTAAGATCTTGGCTAAGTTAGTTTCAAGGAAATACTGGGCGCATGCTCAGTAGCAGCCTATCCCCTGTTAAGAATTGTCACACATCATTAATAAAATAATATAAATGAAACAGAGCATAATTTTGTACCTGTACTGAAGGTACAAACAAACCACAGTGTGTGTGCAGTTCTTGCCTGCTTGTCTGTCAGAGGGTGCAGTAGAAATAAAGATGACTGAGCGGAGAACAATGGTGGTGAAGCGTGGAGCTGCTGCATGAGGAAGGAAGGACAAGTGCAGACTGCTCTGCCTGGAAAAGGTGTGACTGAGGAGAGTACAGGACAAGCCTAATATCATCCTGGGTAGCCTGAGAGAGAGTGGATACTGGTACTGTGCACTGTCTCTTCAGGTATGGGACTTGAGGGACCTAAAATGAAGCTCTTAGGAGCTGGCTCAGACACACCAAGTGTTCAGTTGTGCAGCCAGGACCAGATGTGGCGAGCTGGGTACTAAGTTTACATGGGGCCAAGGGGACCTCGGTAAACTTGTGGTGAGAAATCTATTGTGGATTCTTAAACATTTAAGAGCAACACATTGCTTGAGAAACTCCTGAACAGGATGGTTGGAAGGCTGGGAAAACAGATCACTAAATAAGTTGGGTCTCTGACTGCCGTTGCATCCTTGTCACAGTTTGTCCTCCTGGCCAAGATTTGAAACCAAACCTGGAGTTAGCTGGACATGGGCCTGACCTGGTAGAACCATTCTGATGTTTGTACTTCTATTTGCTGTAATTCTGCTGAGCTACGCGTTTGAAACAATTTCTGTTCTTTTGCAGGTAAATCGAAGACCAAGGAGAACCGCCAGTCGATCATCAACCCAGACTGGAATTTTGAGAAAATGGGTATTGGGGGCCTTGACAAAGAATTCTCAGATATTTTTCGACGAGCTTTTGCTTCTCGAGTTTTTCCACCTGAAATCGTGGAACAAATGGGTGAGTCTCATGCAGGGAAGTGTGGCTGGGGTACAGGATGCAGGCCTGGTTCTGGTTTGTAAAGACTGGATAACCAGCTGACAACCCTATGATGCCATAACATGGCAGTTGCTTAGGGATCTAAAAGACAGCAAAGCCTTTTCTTTACCTGTTGCTCCCAAGTGTCTTTCACACTCTTGTGACTTGGCTCGAGAGGAGGGACAAAGAAACAATGTGAGTACTCGGCACTGTATGTGAAATGTCTGAATGAATGAGATCTAGTGTTTACCTGAGTATTTTTCTGTTGGAGCTCAAATGAACTAGTTGGAACTTTCTTTTGAATGCTTCATTTATTCACAGTGGTGAGGCTTGAATGTTTCTATTCCTGACTTGCTGGCAGTAGGCTGTCTGTATAGGTGAAAGGAAATTCTGTCTTAATGATCCTACCTTATGTGTTAAATATCTGTTGTCCTGGCAGTTGCACTATAAACTGGTGTCTTTCCCACAGCGTTAGCCCAATAAATACAGTATCTTGTGTGATGTATGCCTGGTCACATTTGACATGCTGGAGAGGATGCACAGGCCATGGCACGTCTTGGAGTTTGTGAAGTGAAAGTACAGATTCTAAATATAACTTTTTTTTTTTTTTTTGGTCAGAGGAAGGGAAGGCAGTCCCATTACTTTGTAAACAAGTGCTGGCAGGCAGATAAATAGTACTGGTTTTAATTTTTAGTAGGCAGTATACAGCTGCAGGTATCTTATTTTGTCACTTAAAGTTGCTGGGGATGTTATATCTGGTTCTTATTCTCTGAATATAATCTCTGTGGGTTGATATTTAAACTTGGAATCCATGGCTGGATAATTTCTGTGTATGTTTATATTTCTCGATCCACCTTTCCTCTCCCCACAAATGAAGTAATCAGGATTTTGATTACAAAACAGATTTTCATCAGAAGATATGTCCTGTTTTGTGTGTGGCTGTGTAAAGTGTGTCTGTTTCCAGTGCTTGTCGAATTGATGTTAAACACCCCTGTGAGGTCTGTTAGGTCTTTTCTTTGCGATTTGAACACTTAAAGAGAAACACTGAAGAAACCCTTTAGGCTAAATCCAATTAGTGCATGATTTTCTCTCTCCTGCCTTTCTACTTCATATCGATCTGATATTCAAGGCCTTCTGGGGCCTGATTGTGGTTCTCTTGGTTTTTGTGGCTGGGAACAAGTCATAACTTCTCTGTCTCTGCTTGAGAATATCGAATGCTTAAATTTGTTAAATATTTAGCTCCTCTGCAGAGAGAGGAAATGAGAGAACTAGTGTTGGCAATAGAAAGAAAAGCTTTTAACCTAGACACTCTGTGTTCAGTTCAGAAAGGTTGCTGACAACTGGCTGTTGAGTGGACCAGGATTCCTTACTTGAAATATTACTGCCTTTTGAAGCAACTATCACATATTCATGACAGTAGTACAGGGTCCTTAGCTGTGACCATATGTGAGGTTAAAAGATTTAGTCTTTGGGAATTCTCATCAGTGTCATGGACTCTGATGAGAAATATGTTAGTAGACTAATTAGAGCTGTTTTCATTTTGCTAGAGCCTCACCTATTCCCCTTCCCTGGCTGCATGCAGTCTGGCAGCACGTGAAGCTGTTGTGTCAGGCGATGGTTACATCTCCTTGGTATTATCATTGAGTTAACCTGGCAGCTGGGCACTCTGTGGTAATGATGTGCAGCAGCTAGCTGCTGTGGAGGACCTACATCTCTATCAGGTACCTCTGGAGAAGGTCGGAAACCTTGCGGAGTACACGCTGAGGTTGAGAAGCTGCTTTGCAGGGTGTGCTGCTCAGATGGTTTCTCTTGTTAATTGGTGTTGCTTAATACAGGAAGAAAAAGATTCTCTGGAGGACCACTAGTATTTTGATTACCCTGGGCAATGAATTAAAGGTGTGCTGTATTATTTATATAAATACATATACTCTTACTTGTGCATGTTTACACACATACCACACAAAGAACCATTTTTCTGGTAAGAAGTTAGACTCCTAACAGAGCTCCCTAGCTCTCTGATTAACCCTACGGCTAAAGAGCTTATCTGAAATGTGAAAAAACAAAACTTTCTGACATTCATTTTCCTTGCCTCAGTTATAACTTGCTCTTAACTATATTTCAGATCTGAAATGTCAGTGTGACAGCTGTTCACCTTTGTATTTAATTTATTGGGAAACGAAAAGAAAGAACTTGCTTGCTATGTGGTGCTCTAGTGCTTACCCACTTCTGGATTTTGCCCAGTGTTCACAGACTGCAACTTCCATGCCAAATGCAATAAATATTTCTGTCTGTAACTGCAGAGAGGCTGTATAGACCCTTCAAAAATTGCTTGCAATTTGTGTGTGGTTTATCTAACTTCCAAGGAATGTTCTGGGTTTGGAGCATATAAATCAACATTGGTGAACTATATCATCCAAGGGTGTAAATACTACTCTGATGCTAAAATTTTTGGTTTATCCAACAAAAGAAATCTTAGATCAACTTCAGCTGTTCAGTAAACCTTGCCGTAGCTCCCTGCTGCCCCAGGAAGGGGCAGTCTACTTTTCCCTACCCACGCTTTTCCCCGTACACATATTTGCCACCTCTACTGTGGTAGCTTTGGGTTGTATGGCTTTGCTTCCAATTGTATTATACTCTTTACAAAAAAATACTAATAGAAAAAGATTTATAAGGATAGCATCGAGGTAGCTCAGGTCCCTGGTTGGCTTGATGTGACATAGCTACCTGAGTGCCAGGGCAGTAGGAGGAAGGCAGTGGGCAGCAGGGTAAGGTCACTGGTGACACCCAGCTGGTCAGTGGTCTCTGTGACACCAAGCTCATGGTAAAGGTATGCAACTTCATGGTGACCTGCAGACTGGTTTTGGTGACTCTTTGCTGCAAGCCTCTCCTTTTGCTTGAAAAATACTCTATTTTTCTAAACTGTTCTGCAGATAAGCCCTTTCTTCACAACCATGTTAAATGCTGGGTTTTTTTCTGCTGAGATTTTAAATTCCACTCATTCAATGGCTCATGCCATTGTCTAACATTGACCGGTGAATTAGTTGTTATAATGCTGTTATCTCTTTTTTATGTTATTATTTTTTTTCTTCCTGTTTTCACCAGATATTTAGCCATTTGGACTAAAGTTTTTGCTATTTGGTTCCTGGAGCTGTGTATTGCAACAAAACTGAAAAATGTTTTCTCAGACCTGAAAAGTAAATGGTAGTATTGAAGTCTTGTTTTTCTTTTTAAGTAAGAACTGGTGTCTCCATCCATTGAAACATGATCTTGACTTTCAGCAGGGAAGTGATTTTTATGAGTTTTTTATGAGATATCAGGAAGAAATTCTTCACAGAGAGGGTGGGGAGGCACTGGAACAGGTTGCCCAGAGATGTTGTGGATGCCCCATCCCTGGATGTCTTCAAGGCCAGGCTGGATGTGGCTTTGAGCAACCTGGTCTCTAGTGCAAGGTGTCCCAGCGGAGGGTGTGGGGATGATCAGGGGAATGGGGCACCTCTCCTGTGAGGAAAGGCTGAGAACTGGGGCTGTTGGCCTGGAGAAGAGACTGAGAGGGGATCTCAACAATGCCTGTGAATATCTAAAGGGCGGGTGTCAAGAGGATGGGACCAGACTCTTTTCAGTGGTGCCCAGCCACAGGACAGGGGGCAACAGGCACCAACTGGAATGCAGGAAATTCCATCTCAGCATGAGGAAGAACTTCTTTACTTGGAGGGTGCCAGAGCACTGAACAGGCTGCCCAGAGAGGTGGTGGAGTTGCCTTCTCTGGAGATACTCAAAACCCACCTGATGTGTTCCCGTCCAACGTGCTCGAGGTGAACCTGCTTTGGGGGTTGGACTGCATGATCTCCAAAGGTCCCTTCCAACCATGTCTGTGCTGTGACATCTGTTTTTTCCCTCATCTTCTTAGAACTACCAAGATTGACTAACACAACTAATAACATGAGGATAGGTCATGTGTGGTGGGATAAATGGTTGAAGGAGCAATAGTAGAAATGGCTGGTCTGCACTTACAGTGGAGGAGGGTCGCAGAGTTCTGCTGTTTGTTGTGTTCATGAAGATCTTGGGAAAGAAAGCGGTTGAAATGAATCTCAGCTGAAGACAGAATTTGCAGTTGGGGTCTGGATATACCCATGAGTGCTGTGGAAGCTGACCCATGTCATTGAGAGGCCCCTCTCAGTTTTCTTTGAAAGATTGTTTTATTCAGAAGTTCCTGATTCCTGGAAGAAAGCAAGTGTCACTCCTGTGTCCAGGAAGGGCGATCAGGAGAAGGCAGGTACTACAGACCTGTCCACCTCACCCTCTATCTCTGGGAGAGTGATGGAGCAACTAATGAGAGTGATGGAGCAACTAATTATGGAGACCATTTCCAGACAAGTGAAGGACAAGAAGTTGGTCAGGAGTAGTGAGCATGGAATTATGTCATGGTTTATGAAGTGGAAATTGTGTTTAAGCAATCTGATAGCATTCTACAATGAGATGACTAGCTCATGGAATGAGGGGAGAACTGTGGATGTTTGTCTCAAATGTAGTAGGACTCTCAACACCGTCTCCCATAAGAGCCATGTAGAAAAACTGATGGGAGACAGACTAGATAAGCATGGCAGCAGGGTGGACTGAACCCTGGGCACAGGGGCTGGGCTCAGAGAGTTGTGGTCAGCAGCACAAAGCCCAGATGAGGCTAGTCACTAGTGGTGTTTAACCTCTGCATTAATGACCTGGGTGATGGGACAAGTGCATGCTTAGCAAGCCTGCAGGTGACACAAAACTGGGAGGAATGGCTTGATGTACTGTGCAACCTGCTTTAGGTGAGTCTGCCTTGCGCAGCAGGGTTGGAGAAGGTGATCGCCGGAGGTCCCTTCCAACCTCTACTGTTCTGTGGTTCTGAAGAAGGACTTTCCAAGACAGAGTAATTCAGCAATAAAACAACAAATGAAACCTCAGGTTGATTGGTGAAAAACAGTGTGCATGAAAATCACAGCTTGTAAAATGTTGGCTGTGCTGATTTTTCCCTTGAGCAAAAATTTTGGGGCTGTAGCAGGTCTACAAAAACTATTTCTCCAAGGCTCAGTAGGGGTTGGTCAGTCAATTCCTACTTGAATTTGGTAGTTATTAATAGGAATTAAATAAACCTCCCCAAAATAGAACATAATTGTGCCACACCAGGTAAATCTGTAGTGTGTTCACATGCAGAGTTGCTGGATGCAGTTTTGGTCTTGGCATTTGTATCAGAAAGGATGCAGGAAAACTGGAAAAACTTTGGAGGAGGGCATCAGGATGGTCAGATCAGAAAAGCTGTACACAAGAGTGAATTGGCTTGAACATCTCCAGCCTTGGGAAGGGACCAATGAGAGGGATATGAGAGAGGGGGCTTCAAAATCCTGTGTGGCTGGGAAGAAGATGATGTCCTCTCTTTCAGCACAGGGGTGTGGAAATGTGAAGGTCACAGATGGCAGGCTTGGAATGAAGGGAAGGGGCTTGCCACCAAATGTGCTGCGAGGAGTTTCTGCACTTCTGTGTTGATGGCCATAGGCATCACCAGATACTGAGAGGACTTTTGCGCCTCCCTCGTATGGCTTCACTTGAGGTGCTAGCAGGCATCGGCACCACTGCTCGGCATTGCAGTTTTCCTCTAGCTGGAAAACCAGGCTCTGAGACATCTCAGTGACCCTGTTGTGTTGACATTTGTTTACTCTGTAATGCTCTGTGGGTAAGTGTTCCATAAGGCATTAACAAATTATATCATGTTGACTTTCTACGTAGACAGAAATGATCCAGCTTTATTGCAAAAAGTAGAGCATGCTGCTGGGATTTATGGCTGTTAACATCCAGGTGGGATATGACTGTAAACATCAGCTGCTGTGTTCAGCAAGCCATCCAACAGCTCTGCATAATCTTCCTCTAAATAAGCTGCATGTTTATAGCTCCCCTATTAAGAGGCAGAGACGTTGACTTTTTTTTGCTACAGTGATGACTTTGTATATGCTCTTTGTTCTGTATATACTCTTACCAAAATGCATTTTTGAGAGTCACAATTTTGTTTGTGTAGCCAAAGGCATTCCTTCCAAGTTGGAAGCTTCTCTAAAGCTGATGTATTTTCTTTTTCTATCACATTCCATCAGAAATTGAGACATGTCCTGCCATTGTTGTAAATCTAGTTACTGCCTCGTTATATGTGCATGTGTTACTTCTCACAGCCAAACAAGGTATGGTGAGAAAGCTGTTTTCAAAGCTCTAGGAGGAATTTACTGACTTGGTTGTCTTCTCTTTACAGTGGCAGATGATTTGATAGATCAAAAAAACTGTCTACTGAGGGTCCACTTAAAACCTTCTGCTTCAGGTGTAGCCCTTTCCTTTCTGCTTTGAACTGAAAGCAGAAACAAGTTACTTCAGTCTCACTACTTGTCGGCAGCATGTAAATCCTACAGGAAGATTAACTAGAGGCAGTGATGTAGGCTGGGATAATGGTGAGCTTACAGGATGAGAGGAAGGGGAAATTCCACCCATCTGTATTTCTGGGGAGGTGTCTGTGTGGCAGGTGGAGTCTGGGAGCCCTGATCTCACTCTAACCTGCTGGAAGATTGATGTGCAGAGATAAGCATCTCTGCCCGATGCATTCAGGATTGGTACTTCGATGTCGCTGTAGATTCCCTATAGGTGCATCCGAATGATACAATCACACCAGAATGCTTTGATTTTAATTAAAAGGGGAATTACACTCCCAAGTAGAAAATCCCTGTGACAGTAGAACATTTCTTCTGATCTTTAAAAAAAAAAAAAAAAAAAAAGAGTGACTGGTGAGAGTTGAACAAATAAACTTCATCTTGTCTTTGGGTAAGTGACATTGTGGTTCAAAACAGTGTTTGATTTCTCTTGATAACACTACTAACCCTCCTATTCTTACCAGCTTTTAGGATGTTTCCCTAATACACTGTGTGGAATGTTTCCCCTCTGGGTGGATTTTAGTTCTGTTAACATACCTACTCAGCCTATAACTGCATGTCACTAAATGGCCGTTCACGTTACAGGAGTGACCTTTGGTTTGGAGTCCTAATGGTAAGCTTAACGAGTTAGAGATGTCTGCACTGCTAATAATTTGTGTTTATAAGGTTCTCATAATAGTATTGACATTTGGGCTGCACTGGTGAAATCAGCAAGGTGGAGATAAACTTAATCAAAATTCCTGTGTGGTGCAGAGGATCCCGCTGTGATTAGCGGCGTAACATTTGTAGTTTGTCATCACCTGCCTATTTTAATGAAGTCCTGCTTGTGTTTAAAACTAATTTTAGCCAGGTGAACACAGCTATAAAGGAAAATCTCCAGTGGCCTAGCTTCTGGCAATTTTATTTGAAGAGGAGCTAATTGCTTTGGTTTCAGGAATACTTTTCCACCTAAGACCCAGCTCTCAGTGTTGCCCATTCAGTGGCAGCGGAGTCTTGGTCAGGACTGTCCTTGATGTTCAGCTGTGGGGGAACGTATGCGTGTTCTCACTCGCTAAAGGCCAAGCTTGGGCTGCCCAGTGCTGGCTGAGTTTGCCTGGGAGCGGTTGGTAGCCATCAGGTTGTCTCTGGGAACCTGCTGTGCCCAGGGCTGGGCTTGCTGCTGGGGCGTGAGGAGCTCACGGCGGAGCAGGGCTGAGGTCTTGGGCAGGCTCTGAAGCCGTGACCTACCTCGGAGCAGTTTCTCTCTTTATGCTTCCTGCATCAGCTCTGTCCTTTCGGCAGTTCATCATTTTAATTAATCAGATGGTGCTTTCTCACCATGAGTGAGTTGGAGTAGGAAGGGAGGGAAAAGCCTAGGAGGCTTTCTGGGCAAATTTGCCCAGTCTTATTTCCTCTGTCATCCAGCTGTACCCCTGCCGATTTGCCTTTCGCTTCCCCAATGCTCCTGCTGTGGGAGAAGAGACTTCAGGTGTGTTCATGCAGAGGAGGGGAATAGTTGGGCTTTTCAAGAAGTTACTTTTCTTTCAGCTGTAGAAGAGAAACTTCCAAGGTCTAGAACTAGGTTGTGCCTTCTTCTAGGAGAGAGATAATGCAGGAAAACTAGGGAGGGGGAAAAGACCGGACTGTTCTGCATGTTTCTTTTTGAAAGTGTACTAGAGAAAAACGATACTGTACAGCACAATTTTCCTGCCTCCTTCAGGGTGCTTCCAGGCCTGTTCTGTACATGTGCCCCGACTTGCCAGTAGCCTTGTGATAGTCTGAGCATCATAGAATCATAGAATGGTTTGGGTTGGAAGGGACCTCAAAGATCATCTAGTTCCAACCCCCCTGCCATGGGCAGGGACACCTTGCACTAGACCAGGTTGGTCCAAGCCTCATCCAGCCTGGCCTTGAAGACATCCAGGGAGGGGGCATCCACAACATCTCTGGGCAACCTGTTCCAGTGCCTCCCCACCCTCTCTGTGAAGAATTTCTTCAATCCCATCAGTTTGCTTGGGATTTCCCTTCAAAGCGTCACTCATCATGGAAATCCTGCTTTGTGCTGTTTGGCTACATAGGTGATCATGTTCCTCATGCAACGTGTTAACAATACCTTTCGTGACATTGATTGGACAGGAATAGCTTTTAGTTTATCTATGCCTCATTCATTCCTGTGTGAAATTTGTCTTCACTGACGGTGCATGTTGTTTATGTTTTTGACTCATGGATACCTGAAAGTTGACTAATGAATTCTTCTTAGCTAAATCTCTTGATTTTTGTAGTAATTGTTTTATGTGCAAAGAAGCCCAGAAAAAAATCTTTCAGCTTTATTACCATGCTTATTCCATGCAGCAGTGTTGTTCTCTGGGGTTTTGGTAGGGATCAGATGCTCCCCGTAGCAATGTTCTCCTGAAACATCATTTCAGAGTATGAACAACTTGAAAGAGGGAGGCGGGTTGCAGGTGGATAGTAGAAATTCTTTTGTATTGAGCAACTATTGAGATTGAAATGAGTTTGTTATTGCTATAGTATTTGGCAGTAAATAAAATCACAGCTGAGTAAGGATAAGTTAATAAAGGAGAAAAGTACTTGTTCTTTAAGGGCAGAAGGCTGCTGTGAGGACTGTTAGATGGGGTGAATTTACCATGTAGCTGCAACAAGCCAGGAACCAGAAGGGAAGTCGTACCATGTGGGTGACAAGTAACTCGATGTGCCCAAGCTCATTAAACTTGTGGTGATGGTAGAACCTGAACTCTGGTCCCCTAAATCTGAGGTCTGTGCCATCAGTTTTCTACATTTTGGGTTTTTTTTGCTTTTAATGTGTATCTTAAGCTTGTCAGGACTCTTGTTGAATGGTGTGCATCCCTGAAGTCAAACTGCGGGAATGTGGTATAAAACAAATGCACAGTAAATGTCGTCTGCAGTGTGGAACAGTTTCTGCTAATTTGTGTTGCCTTTTACATCAAACAATTAAGACTTCAAGATTTCTAAGGTTTTAGATAACTTTTTGTGGAGGTTTTTTTTTGTTGTTGTTGTTTGGTTTTTGTGTGGGTTTTTTTTTTTTTTTTAAATCTTCAAATACAGTGATACCTGGTGTTCCTCAGTTGTTGTACAGAGCAATACATTGGGGTTTTCTGCAGCAGTGAGATGGAGCAGGAGAAAAGGAGAAGGTGCTACTGAATTCCCTACCTCTGCAATTAAGCACTTGCGTTCAAAGTGGAGACTTTTGCTGATGAACGCTGCTCTGGGCAGATTCCAAGTGGCCTGTTTTCCTGTAGGCTGCGGTGGATACGGTGTCCTCAAGGTCTCTTTCCTTGGGATACCCTCACTAGTCTGGTCACTGAGGATGACAGTGACATGAGTTAGTTATTACTCTAGAGGAAGGAGAGTAGATGCAAGGGTCTGTCAGCTTGTTGTTGGTGTTCTGTGTGTCCAAGATTGTCCTTTTTGTATTTTAGACCTCTTTGGCCCACGTAGGCCGAGTATTCTGCTATTAGCACATCTTTCTTTTCCGTGGGCAAAGTGAACAGAGATAGTGAGGAACTAGTACTTTCTATTGTGCTTGAAATTGTGTAGGAAGAAAGGAATTAATGAAATACCTGCTCTGTCCTAAATGTTGAAAATAAACTTGTTTATTTTCAGTATGAACTGGAACATAGAAAATGAGGTCTTCTGGAAATACAAGGATCTAGACAAGTTATATATTTCTCTTTTCCATTTCCTCACCACTTGGTAACCAGACCAGATCCATACTCACTTTGCTCCTGAATCTGTCTTGTACATGTCCTTTAAATTGGGCACTATATGGCTCCTGTGTCTTTTCTAGGTAACTTCTATTTTCTTTCATTGTTTCTGTAGTTAGATGCCTCTGCTATGAAACTGTGGCTTTCTACTTCTTTGAGGCTCTCCCAGAGTATGGTGCTCATTGCTTAAAACTGGGTGCTGTACATGATCTCTGCTCACCTGTTTCAGGGTTTTCCAATGCCAGCCCCTTTGGATTGCTCCCAGGAAAAAGGTTTTGTCTTGATGCAGTAACTTTTTCTGTCTGGTGAGGTCTTGTTGAAGTGCTGATAGTCCCATTAAAGGAAGGGAACAAACCTTATCATAGGCACATGCTGGTAGCATGGCCTCTCTTAACATAGGGTAAGGCAGAGCATGAAATATTCAGGCACAGGGATATGCAGACAGTTGCTAAAATATCTTGGGCTCACAAGCTGTGTATGCAAAATTCCATTGAATCCTTGGGGAAACCTTTCTTGTTCGCACTTGGGAACTCTGTCAGGAGTTGTGTGCGCACTTAGGAAACTTGCGCCTGTTGCTGACTGGGACGTGTCCAGCAGTAACTTGCAACTGCTGTATCCTCTCTTTTCCTAGAGGAGAGGATTTAAGTGCCAGTGCTCATGCACAGTGATCAAAGTCCTGTTATTTGAATAAATTAGGATGTTTCAGTTCTTTCTAGTTACAGGTCAAGCTTTTGGGGCCTGTGGTGGTTCTGGTGGTTCTTAGAAGCCTTTTTCAGTTTTCTCAATATTTGTCCTATAAATTTGGAATCAGAACTAGATGTATTATGTGAGACTTATTAAAGCCCAATACAGGGGTAAGTAGTTCCGTGTTATTACATAGAGTCGTAGAATGGTTTGGGTTGGAAGGCACCTTCCGCTAGACCAGGTTGCTCCAAGCCTCATCCAGTCTGACCTGGGACACTTCCAGGGATGGGGCATCCACAGCTTCTCTGGGCAACCTGTCCCAGTGCCTCCCCACCCTCTCCAGGAAGAATTCCTTCCTGATATCCCATCTCAATCTCCTCACTTTCCATTTAAACCCATCACCCCTTATTCTGTCACTACAGGCCCTTGTAAAAAGCCCCCCCCAGCTTCCTTGTACCCCCTTCAGG
>NW_010274842.1:939-5990 GCF_000690775.1 Eurypyga helias | reverse complement strand
ACACCCCGCAGACTTCGCCAAGCGAGCTCGCAGGGCGATTTTGAACCACCCCACCCGCCTTAAATGTACGTAAAACCAAACGTTTCTGAGCAGATAACGTATCCTCACTTACGCTACTCCCACGACCACAAGTCTGAAGTCACTCGAGCGAAACAGTCATCGTAACGGCCAGCCGGCGTGCGTGAGAGAGCCTGCTTCGACTTGGCTGCAGTCAGCCTGCTCTCCAAAATACTCGGGAGTGTCTTTGGCACCGTCCTGTGCTGACTGCGTAGCTCCTCAGTAAAACATTGCAAGAGTTAGGTTCACCCTCCTTACCACTTTTCCTCTTCTCTTATGAAACAGTTTTTTCAACACTTTTAAAATACTAGTTCGTGCAAATTGGTGTTTTCTGATGCCTCTTGCCTCTCGCCAGGGCAGGCAGCTGCTGGCGTTGCGGTGGAGCCGGCTGGGAGGGGAGATGCTGTAGCAGGCAAAATGTGGCTTTGTAAATGTTGTACCATCAGCTTTCGATCCCCCATCACTTGTATAGACTCTGTCCAGTTTGGAACCTTTTCTCACATTTATTTCACAGAGGTCTCGTAATGGTTCATCTTTTGGGTAATGATAAACTTCTGTATTTCATGTGAAGATGAGCTGACTGTTTACTGTATTGCAGTGTTGTAACACCTGCAGCAATCTCTGCTCAGCATTTGCTGGCATAGAAACCTGCTCTAGGTGACTGCTGGCAAAAGCATTCACCAACTGGAGAGAATCTGGAGGAGAACCGCAAAGGGTAGGATTTGGAAGTCATGGTCGAAGAAGAAAAGATAGGGTGGTATAGCTGTGGTGGAGAGGAATGGGCATTATAGCTGTCTTCAGAGACTAGAGGGATGCTTGCAAAGATGAAGGGTATAATCCATTCTCCTTGGCCTCATTGGACAGGTGTAGAAGTGATGGGGTTGAGTGACAGGAAGGACATTCAGGGCAGCCATTAGGAAGGTTTCAGTGAGGCCGTGGAGGAGGTCATCTGGGATGTTGGTCTCTGTCACTGGTCATCAAAGAACTGACTGGGCAGGAATCTCTCAGTAGCAGCAGAGATGTGGTGCTCTCTTTCCTGAGGCAGGTTGGAAGGTTTAGACACCTTCTGACTCTATAATTATGTGTTTCAAGTGTGTCATAATGAAAAATAATTACTTATTTGCATAGAAATTCTGCTTTTTATTGTTTAAAATAATAAAATTAAAAAACAATTTAAGTGAATAATCACAGAAATGTTAATTTGTTTTCCATCAAAGCTATCAGCAACTGCTGTTATGAAGTCAGATTTCAAGTATAGCCCATTTTTAGTGCAGGATTGCCATTCAGCAGTGCAGTTCCTCTGATAGACTTCATGTAAGATAGCACTTAATTAAAAGTAATAATTAAAAAATTCATTAAGACCATCAGGAAGATCAATTCATTAAGACCATCAATGAGAAGTAAGTACCTCAGAACAGCAAGATGCCTTACTGATTGTAATAGACCCATAATTGTTCAGTCATAAAAATACTCACTCAACCTGTTTTTAGACTCCTCTTTCCAGTAGTCATACCTACCATCAGCCAGAAAGACTTTTCCAGGCATATTTTTGCCGTTAGAAGGGAGATCTGAAAACACTCCCCTCTCATTACCCTGATTCGAAGGACAGGTACTTCCCTTGTTACTCCAGATCCACTGGTGTTTCTAAGAATCTGACTAAAGGTTTTGATTTTGTCTAGTCAAAGTGAGTGTCTCATTCGCAGCATCCTTCAAACTGTAGATCACTTGTTCTGAAAATACTCTGATACATCATTTTCAGCACATGTATCAGACTCTGAGAGGCCAGGTTCAGTTTTTTTTTACCTGTGTCCTTTATGGAATAATGACTGTATACCCATATGTTTATGTCACTTCAAAGTTAAGTTTTTGTCTGATTATCAAGTGTTTGAACTAGCGTGTTTTCTTCAAAGTGCTAGAGGAAAGCCATGTTATGCTTCCCATTGGTTTTATGCACTTATATGCATTTTTCATGCTCACTTCTCATTGCAGGAAAGCAACATCACCAACAAACTTCCGTAGTGTCTGTAACTTCCATAATGTCAATTCACATCACCACAATTAGACAGGACATCTGGGTATGATATAGTATCTTACTTCTGAGCTCTGGGTCTCTGGTAGTTGTAAACTGAGGTTTTAATTTATAAAGGAACTTTTAGAAAACTGTTCAGCAAATTATATTTTCAAATGTAACAATAAAATAAAGCTGGAACATTTCAAAGAAATGAGAAAAATGTTTTATGAGTAGAAAGGCTCAAAAATAGAGGATGTATTTTTCAACCTCTAGAGACACAAGAAACAGGGACTACTGGTGCATTTTTCATTTTCTGGGGAACTCTTAAAGGATCAGCTATTTGTTGTTCCCACTTATTTGTACATGATGAACCAAAGCAATACCTTTCATGATTTTATCATTCCCTTGGCAAACCCACTCAGGCAACCATAGTCTCATGCCACTGGAGTAGTGGCAAAAGCTAATATAACAGTACGAAGAGAGAGTCATCTGGTCTTACTCATTCTGCCAGTGAAGTGCTGCTCCTGATGTGAACCATGGACATTTCCAAGGTGGTTTGGCTCATGGAATTTATAACATTGGATAGAACCATGTCTACATGGTTCAGAGATGTGATTCAAACCAAAAGGCTTATATAGTACTGCTTTGTCATGTCAGGAATTTCTGTAATAGCTGAATCGTAGTGACATCTGTCTGAACTACTGTCTTTACCAGGGCTCCAGCTGATATTTCCCTGGTATGATACCACTGACTGAAAAAGCAGACTTCATTATTTCAAGAGACAGTACAGAAAAATTTTGCTGGAATGCTGAAATATGAGTTGCAACCCAGTACGTCTGTTGTGGGAGTTGAAAAATTTGCTTCAGTAGAAAGCCAGCTGTTACAGAAACCTCTTTTATAATATATTTTCCTGATCTTCTCTACTCCTCATGTTGAAGGCTATGATTTTATGACAATTGTGTAGTCACTTTTTCCAGCTGGAATATGTGATATACAGGAAAAAGCCAGGATGTACAGGTCCCAAAATACATCCTTATCTTTCCAAATAGCTTTGATTCTCTTCCCACAGAAGTGCTTCACAGTCAATTATATCACAGACCCATTATATTTCAAAATTTTTAAAGTGTTTTGATCTCATGCATTAGTCTGTATTTGGAATATAAAATTGGAGTGGCTTTCCTGGGCCTTATGTGGTAGAATAGAGGGAAAAGGTTAGTAAAAGAATATGACAGGTATGACATATCTAGGGAAAACTTTCCACAGTAACACCTTCATACTTTCCAGCAGCATGAAGACTTGATGAGCTGGAGGTTGCATGGAGCCTAATATGTTTTATAACCTACCATGATGCTGCAAGTCCATTTTTAAATTAATTTCTCTTACTATGTTGATAACACTTCGTGCAAGGTTCTCCATAATTTAACTGTGCACAGAGCAAAGGATATCATACAGTTCTGTTAAATCTTCCTTTGTTCTTGTGCTGTGACTGCTGAATAACGGGGTCCTACTCATCTGGCTAGCACCATATATGGTTTCACTGGCATCTGCCATATTGTAGTTTCTAAGGAAGTGATCACTTTAAATAATATATTTTAAGTTTTTCATAAGCATCTAAGCTTTGTGAGTAAAACATCCTATCAAGGGTTAAAATCAATGGATTTTGTCTGTTGCAAACTTTGGATTTAGTGCAAGTCATTGAGCCCTGAGCTCCATTGCACTGAACACTAGACATAATACATATCATAAATTCAATTCCCTTGACATAGATCAAGAGTCACTTCCTGAAAATGACAATGATACTGGCTAGATCCTCTGTTGAACCTTGCCCTTTGGTTAGTGTGAAGCAGTGCTCTTTGTGAGCACTTGTGACTCCTTTACAGTCTAGTTATCTAAAGCCTGTCCTTTCATACAGTCTGGGAGCTGCTGTAACCTCACTCTTTCAGTAACAGGTAAGAAAAGATGAAATCTAGATATTCTCTAGATAACTGTCTGCTCTTTCCTTTGGCAAGTGAAATCAGAGCTTATTAGAACAGTTTTATTCCCTCCAGGGATATTCTGCTTTTCTTGTGGAAATGGTCCAGCTGAAAGCAACCAGATTTCACTTTCTTTGAGATAGCTGTGTAGAACAGACAGATAAGAAGACACACAGTTTGGTCCACATTGTGTGAAAACAGTTTAAGAGAGTATGGAATCAGGGCTATGTTAGGAAAGCTGTTTTCAGTATCTTTGAACACTACCCACTTTCAGACCCTATTTATTTTCTTGACTTTTTACTTTTTTTACTTCTTACAATGTGGTAAGAAGTAAAAAAAGAGTAGCTGGGGAGGTAGTTCTGTAGAGCAACCTACACATATGAACAGTTTTATTTTCAAAGTAAGGGCTAACTTTACATCTACCAACTGCATAGGAAAGCAAGTTCCTTATATTTTCTGCTGAAATTGTAATGGAAATGGGCTTGAATATATAAAACTGAGTTTAGTAAGTAGTGTGTCTAATGTTAGGTGAAATGCTTCTTTTATTTTTATTAGATTGGTGAATTGGATTAATAAGAATTTTCAAATTTTAATTTTAGCAGCAGTATGCCAAATACCCCAAAGTCCTCAGAGATGAATAAAAGATATGCAATCAGAGCTGACTGTTGATCTACCTAATGCAATATTTAGGAGGTATTACTCTATTGTCGTATCACTGAACAGGTGCAACCCAGAAGTGCAAAGGAAAATTACATAAAAATAGGAAGAGGAAGAATACTTTTAAGTAGGGCCATGGTTTGTTACTCTGAAGGAAAGCAAATTCGTATCCAAAATAATGCCATATTCAAAAGTAATTTTAAAACAGATCAAAGAGTGAAGTTATTTAACGCAGGATGAGATTTAAATCAATCAATCTGAGATTCAAATCCATATAATCAGAGACAGAATCAACTTCTTTGCAGAAAAACCTTTTCAGTCCTCACCAAAGAGACTAAAGTTTTAGACATTAA
>NW_010274842.1:0-925 GCF_000690775.1 Eurypyga helias | reverse complement strand
TTCCTGCTGCTGTTCCTGATCAGAATTGTTTTAATCATCATGTAAGCTCACTGCTCAATCAGCCAACTAGTGAAGCTTTTGGTCTTCTGCTTAAGTAAGCTAGAAATTATTTATCCTTCAGATGAAATCTAATTTGGCAAATGTCAGTTCCTTTCTGCTAGCAATTCAGGTAAACTTTGCAGCTTTTAAATCCATTTCTTATTCATTCTCTCCTGTGGTCTGTTCCAATGACTACTTTTTACTGGTTTCGTTTCTTCTGTGCTAATTTACCACAGAAACTTTTACTTTCCTTCAGGACCACTCACATCTTATTAAATGTCTTATTTTTTTAGCTGTATCTAAACTGAGTTGCAAGTCCTTACCTTAGTGCTCTCTAGGCTGCTAGTCTCTGGTCAGCAGTGCAAGAACGTGGCTGGACCATCTTCTGGGTCCCTCACAAATTTTAAACCAACATGAATGCTCACTGCTTTTGTCCATGGACAGTTGTTACATTCCCATGTATTACTTGGCATCATTAATATTAACACCTCAACACATTTCCTCAAGATGTACCATTTGCTTATAAATTAGGGGAAGGGTAGTGAGTCTGGCTGGGATGGAGTTAATTTTCTTCAAAGCAGCCCACAAACATGCTGTGGTTTAGATTTGTGACCAAACACCAATGTTTTAGATAATGCAGGACAGTGCTTACAAAGCATCAAGACCTTCTCTCTTTCCCACCCTAACCAACAAGGGGTAGGCTGGGGGTGGGCAAGAAGGGAACACGGCTGGGACAGCTGTCCCAGCCTGAGATACTCCATACCGTATGACATTGTGCTCAGTGCTAAAACTGAGGCTGGGGGAAGTCTTTTGAGAGTACCTGTTGCTCAGGGACTGGCTGGTCACCCGTGTGCTGGTGATGAAGGCTTTTGTGCAAAGCCTTCGA
>NW_010274841.1:1034-1838 GCF_000690775.1 Eurypyga helias | reverse complement strand
CAAACTTGCTGAGGGTGCGCTCAGTCCCACCATCCATGTCTCTGATGAAAATGTTAAACAGTACTGATCCCAACACCGACCCCTGAGGAACGCCACTTGTTACTGGTCTCCACTCAGACGCTGAGCCATTGACCAACATCCATTACAGCATTTCTATAAATTATCTTATTCCAGAGAACAGTTTTGCCTAAATAAATTTTTTATGACAGGATGATAAAACTTCATTTGAACTGATTTCACTTTGGACCCATTTTGAATGTACATTTTGAATAGATGTCAGCCTGCAAATGTTAAGAAATTTCCCAGAAGAATCCGGGGTCAAATTTTTAATAACTTTAAATATATTGTGAGGGGTTTTTTTCTGTACCACAGGTATGTAGACAACCTCCAGTTTAGTGGACAAACTGAATACATGTGATCGAACTGCTGTTTTCTATCAGTCTCTCAAAGGAGAACATGAGTCTAAAGCCTTGGCCACAGGCATTTACCCCCAGCTCCTTTCCCTCTCCAGCAGAGAGCTGATTTGAATGCCCGCACTGCCTGTTTCTGTGTGCAGGGTTTGCGCGCTGCTCCTGGCCAGAGTTAAACCACAACTTTCTGTCAATGGCTTTTTTGGCCTGTAGTGTAGCTAGAAGCTTTAATTAACAGAAACTTAAGGGAAGTGGAAGAAAATTAGAACATTCAAGGCCTGTATCTTCACACACATGCTTAAGTCACCCAAAAAGACTTGAAGTCATTGCAAAGCTACTAGGAAACAAGCCTCTTTAAATATTATGATCTTTTGTTAAACTCAGAATTACTGCT
>NW_010274841.1:0-1020 GCF_000690775.1 Eurypyga helias | reverse complement strand
ATACCATCACATCCCTTAATACATTTTCTTTTTTTTATCAGATAAGCAGCCTATAAAGCTCAATAGACATCTTCCCTTCACCAATGCAACTGATAAGAACATGGTCTCAAGAAAAGCTTACGTCACTGCTTGCTATAGGAAGAAAAGCTAACTCAGAGAGTTCTAAGCTGAGAAAACAGCCTTTATCAAAGCTTGTGCCACAAATACATACTCTAAAGCTTTGGGACTTTTGCAGGCTGCAAGAGGGATTTCAGCTGTGCTCACTCATGCAGTCCCTGCACCATCCCTTTGAATTCCTTCCAAAGAGATCAATTCCTTTGGCCCCTTTCAGGGCATCTCCTTCCCTAGTTCCCACAGGACTAGAGTAGACATCCTCTCTTTTTCCAGTGGAAGAGTAGCGGGGAAGGGTAACCTTGGCTCCTGCTGCAGGATCTAGTAGGAGGGCTGGATAAGTGTAAGTACTTGCATTTGCTGGGATGGGTGCTAGTGAGCACAAGCCCAACTGAGCTCTGTCTCCAATGCAGCTGTGGTTTGAGATGTTACTTCATGCTCAGCAGCTCTGGACAGCCAAAAACCAGGTCTTTCATTGTACCAAAGGCTGCAGCCAGCGCTGGCTCTGCCTTTTCAGTCTACCTTCCTCCAGCTGATGTACCAGCAACTGACTTGCTTCTAAGTCACCAGAGACCTAGATGTCACTCTTGAAATGCCCTTTGAATGAGACAATTTAAAGGGAGGCATGAAAGAAAAGCAAAGCCCGATCTACAGTATAGCCCCATCTTTTTACAACAAAATAAATGTGCTTTCCTTATAGGCAGGATCCCATAAATATGAACAAACAGAAGTTAAATAAGTCAGAAGAGAATTGTTTCCTTCCAAAGTTAAAGCAAGAATAAATGTCCAGTGCACCCTTGTGCTGGATTCAGCCAGGAAAGGGTTAAATCTCTTTACCGTGGCTGCTAGGAAGCTGTGTTCCTGGATGCAGGGAGCAGCACTGATAAGTTCTTAGCTGGCACTGGGGAA
>NW_010274840.1:0-9794 GCF_000690775.1 Eurypyga helias | reverse complement strand
GGAGTGATCCCCCTTGTGCGTGCTGCGCCTCCCTTCCGGTGGCTCCCCGGGAGGGAAGCTCTCCGCAGCCCCCCTTACTCCCTCCTCAGACCCTCTGCCCCGTTTGTAGTTCGATCATTGTTCGCAAAAAGAAAGGCCGTGGCTGAACCGGGGCTACAGCCAGCGAGTTGCGGTAGTCTTGTGTGAAGGAGAGTGGATTAAGTACCAGTAGAAAAGCAGAGGAAAATTATATCTCCTTTTCTTTTTAGCGTTACCTGTTTCTATTGTTTCCCTCCTATAAACCTCGGGCCTGTCATTTTAGCTGCTCTGCTTTTGCAGTCAGTGCAAGCTGTACAAGAAAAGGCATTGGAAGCGTTTTTGGCATAAAAATAGTAGGCATATATTGGTTTTTTTTTTTCCAGTTGTAATTGGCTGTTTCCCGTTAAATTAAAGTATTTCTGTTAGGTTTTCCTCCTGTTTTTTAAGTTATGGTTTCTGGATGCATGGTAAGGGTTTAACTTTCTTCTCCTTTGTTTTATAGTCTCACATAATGGCAGCAAAGGCTGTGGCAAGTACTCTGAGAACATCCCTTGGGCCCAATGGTAATAACAAAATAATTTTAATGGTTCTTTCTCGGTAATAGTTTTCAGAGGTTTTGTAAATTTTCCCTCATGCTTTGATTTTTTTTTTTTTTTTTAGGTTTGGATAAAATGATGGTGGACAAAGATGGTGAGGTGACTGTGACAAATGATGGTGCTACCATCCTGAATATGATGGATGTGGATCACCAGATAGCCAAACTTATGGTGGAGCTGTCTAAATCTCAAGATGATGAGATTGGGGATGGAACTACTGGAGTGGTTGGTAAGAAAAGTTCCTAAGTTTAACGTAGCTTTTCCAGTTTCAAAATCAAGTTTCTTCAGCTATTTTAACTGCAGAGTTTTTATGTGAAATACAGTAGCTTTTCTGTAACACATTTTTATGGCACATTTACGGCTTCAGTATTCTTGTCAGTTCGTGTATTAGAAGTCTTTTAATCAGAGGATGCTTTTCTGTCTTTGCTAAGTATGGTTGCATTTGAGGTTAGTGTTGTGGCTCCTCTCTGTGCCTTCAGAATCTTTCTGCCTAATTTTTTCACATAATCTTATACCTGTCCCATCTTGGTACCTGTGCTTATAGGTCTGAAGTAATGCATTTTTCTTTCTAAGCATAGCAAGTAGGGTTATTTAGGGTATTGGAGGGTTTTTTTGATCATTTAAGAAACCTCCAACTGTTAATATATTACAGCCAAAATCGGACAGTGTCATTTTTAGTCTTCTAATAATATGTTAAAAGTTAGGGTTCGGTCTCTGGAATAATAAACATGATTTTTAAATTTTGTTTTATAGTTCTGGCTGGAGCATTGTTGGAACAGGCTGAGCAATTATTAGACCGTGGTATTCACCCTATCAGAATAGCAGACGGTTATGAACAGGCCGCCCGCATTGCTATTGGGCACCTAGACAGAATCAGTGACAGCTTTCCAGTTGATCCACAGAACATTGAACCTCTGATCCAGACAGCAAAGACAACCCTGGGCTCTAAAGTGTAAGTCACCAAAATTTCAGAAGAATATTTACATTTCCCAGAGAAACAGTTTGAGTTGAAAGGAGAAATCCTGGTGTTTGCTTGGTGCTTTGATGGATTATTAAATTGTTTGTGCTACTGGCTGCTGAAGGTACTTCGATTGATTTTGGAAAACTTCTCAATGGTCTGGTGTTTCAGGATAAGAAATTGTGAACCCTTTTTCTCCAAAGGGGAAATTCCATGAAGTTAAACAGCTGTAAAATTTCATTTTCAATTGAAATGAAATTCCAGTTTCATTCTACCTGTACTGCTAGTTCCATATTTCTGCATCATAGCAAATTCTGACAGTAGTGCATACCTTTTTCAAAACTGCATGTTATGGTTCAAAGTACTTTTATTTTTTTTCGAAAGAAAACCACTTGCAGGATCGTTACTGGTATTGTAAGTCCATTTTCCATAATAGTTTCTATGTGTGTTACATCAATTCAGACGTTATACAGCTTCTTTTGCAAAGCTGCCTTAACAGTGGTTTCTGTGACGTGAATGTTTCTTAGGAGTTCGTTCTCCTCGCTTGGTCAAATCTGCTGCATCTTTAGACTCTGTCCACAAGACACTGTGGACAAGCCCTATTGCATGGTCTGTTTTCTGCCGTATTTAGCATTTTTTATTCCAACAAACAAGCAGGGCACCCTCTTTTCAGAAAGTCATTAGCTATAGTCATAGAATCATAGAATGGTTTGGCTTGGAAAGGACCTTAAAGACCATCTAGTTCCAACCCCCCAGCCATGGGCAGGGACACCTTCCACTACACCAGGGTGCTCAAAGCCTCATCCAGCCTGGCCTTGAAGACATCCAGGGATGGGGCATTCATAGCCTCCATAGTGAGGCTTTTTGCTTCTAAACTGTGGAATATAATACAACTTTATTGCTTTTTTTTTTTAACACTAGAGTTAACCGTTGTCACAGACAAATGGCAGAAATTGCTGTAAATGCTGTGCTGACAGTAGCCGACATGGAACGTAAAGACGTTGATTTTGAGCTCATCAAAGTCCAAGGCAAAGTGGGTGGTAGACTGGAAGATACACAGTTGGTGAAAGGAGTGATTGTGGATAAAGATTTCAGTCATCCACAGATGCCTAAAGTAAGTAATGTCTGTGTGTGTGTGTACTGGCCTAAATAAGATTGTCTAGCCCACTTCAAATGCTGCCCTAGCATTTTTAAAGTATTTAAACAGTGTTGTGGTCTGGCTTGTTTCTTCATCCGTAAGTCAACAGGGAGAGGGGAAAGGAGCATTTTTCAGTTCTTCGTGTTGGAAGAGACCAAGTGAAAATTTATAGCAATGTTGAGAAATGATGAGGGGGCAGGGGTGGAAATTACTGTACAACTAAGTGAGGACAAGTGCTCAGTTTTATGCTGAAGCAGAAATAATCATCCGTTGTGTGTAATATGCTTAAGACACTTAATGCAACTTGGTCTCAAGAGGTGCTGCTGCTGTTCTTCAGCTTAATGAGTTGCTGTGTTGTCCTGTTTGGAACATCCCAGAAGCTGTCCTTTGGTGTAGGAAAGGTCTCCCAGTCTCGTGCAGCGTACTTCAAGAAAGATGGAGGCAATTAGAATTTCTGCTATGGTGAATTATTTTTCTACTAGGTAACACTTTATCGTAGAAAAAGGAAGACTGGAGGAAAATAGCAGTTTTGTAATACATAAAAGGTGGCTGTGAAGATGTGTATGCAGAATTGTCAATGGTCACAGTGGATAGGAGGGGAGATAAAACATGTAAAGTATAAAAAAGACATCATTGGTAAAGATTGTTAAGCACTTAAACAGTGTCTTGAAGCTGCAGAATTTTTTCTGTGAGTGGGTTAGAGAGACTTGTGATGGAATTATTTGGGTACAATTAGTTTCACTTTAGAATCAGTCAAATGATCTTCATGTTTCTTCCTATCCCTCTGTTTTTAAAGATGTGTCTGTGTGTTTTGCAGGTGCAAGAAAGAGGTGTTACTGAGGTCAAAACTCAATTTTTTTTTTTCTTATAATTGTACAGGAGCTTAAAGATGCTAAAATTGCAATCCTTACTTGTCCATTCGAACCACCTAAGCCTAAAACCAAGCATAAGCTTGATGTCACATCTGTGGAAGACTACAAGGCCCTGCAGAAATACGAAAAGGAGAAATTTGAAGAGATGGTGAAACAGGTAGTCTTCATTTATTGTTTCGATGTTTTTTCATAGCATTTATGCAAGATAGCGTAGTGCATTGATTTACTTCTGGAAACGAGCTGATAATCCTGGTAGGAGGCAACGTATAAGCAAATGTAAGGCTGTGAGTGAAGGTGAAGTTTATGTAGTCAGAGAGGGACCCTGGTTTGACATTTACTTTCATGTCTCTCTGTGCCAGATGGTTCTTTTTCAGACCTGTGATTTGAGAAAATGAGGAGAACTAAAACCATGAAGAAACTGTTTGTCATTCCTGTGTTAGTTTTGATCAGAAGATTGTTGTGTGTTGCTTTCAGATAAAAGCCACTGGTGCAAACCTTGCTATTTGCCAATGGGGTTTTGATGATGAGGCGAATCACTTGCTGCTGCAGAACGAGCTGCCTGCTGTTCGTTGGGTTGGTGGACCCGAGATAGAAGTAAGTCTCATCTTCTCCGACACTGGGCATTGTACTAGTTCTCAGACATTTGGTAAGCAGTGTGCTGTGCCAGTTGGGAAGTTCAGCCTTTCTGGGTAGAGCTGTGTAATTGTGTGTACGGTAATTATTGGAGAAAAATCGTTGGGGATCTGTGGGAGGAGCCTACAGTGAATGTATGGTTTGTAATTGGGGTGCATATATATTACTTGTTAAAAGTTTTGTGTGGCTGGGAATGTTTCTTCCTGTTTGCAAACCCAAGGCATCACCTGAAATGCTTTGAAGTGATGGGAAGATAACATTTTGGAGTTAGACGCTTGACAGATTCTCTTCCACTGGTTTTATGTTACGAAAAACAGGATGAAAAAGTCTTTGCAAAAATAACTGGTGGTTGTTTAACTTCAGTTAATTGCCATTGCAACTGGAGGGCGCATTGTTCCTCGCTTCTGTGAGCTCACGGCAGAAAAACTGGGTTTTGCGGGTATCGTCCGGGAGATCTCCTTTGGAACGACGAAGGACAGAATGCTGGTCATTGAGCAGTGTCAGAATTCCAGAGCTGTGACCATTTTCATTAGAGGAGGAAATAAAATGGTGAGATGCTTGGTTTGTTACAAATATGTGATACCTGAGTTGCACAATGTGTAGTTTCTTTCAAAAGCATCTTAACTCGTCTTAATTTTGTCCAAATTTTTCTTGCAGTGTGGAAGAATAGAAGGAGGGGGTGGAGGGTCGTAGGCAGTTGGGACTTGTTAGAAGTCACTTGTTAGGATGTGAATCTGTGGTTTTGAATGAAGACTTTGGTTTCTCACTGTTAGGCCATACGTTTTATAAATATAGAAATAATTATACTTCTGGATGCTCTTTGGTTTTTTTTCTCCTGGGAAGGTCACTTCTATGAGTAAAGAATATTAGTGTTTTTGAAAGACTTGGTTTTGTTACAGACCCAGGTATGTCACTTCTGATTTAGTGCAGTAAAAAAAATAAAGAAGCAAGGAAACCCCAGCACCCAAATGAGACCGTTGTAGATGCTCACGTACTCCACATCGGTCTTGGTTGTGCTGCGAGTGCTAAGTTGCAGTTAGTATGGCTCAAGTCCTTTGAGTGAAAGGACTCCACTTGGAGTGAAAAACCTTAGGAAGAAAAGAACATAACCTCCAGTCTGCAGAGTTCTGGGGGTTTTTTTGGTGTTGTTTGTTTTGGTTTTTTTTTTTTAAGAAGCAAAAATACTGCTTTAAAGGTTAACATAACGTCAAATCGTTCTGCCTCAGTTCAAGTGGGGAACTGACACAAATCGCAGCCTGAAAACCATGTTGACATTTAAATGTAAGTGGTCTGTGTTTTGGAAATATGCAAGGTGTCTCTTTTTAAAACCTATAGATTTAACAGATAACATTGAAAAGGTGGTGGTGGGTTTTTTTTATTCCTTCTCTGCCACTGGATGTCCAACATCTTACGTTTTAGAAGAGTATAGCGCAGCGGCAGTAGAGCTGCGTTAGAGCCCTGAAAATACCCTACGGTTTATCTGCAGTTTCTGTGTTAGGAAATATAACTCCGTACCCTTCCATTGCATCCGTTGTAAAATAGGTCCTGTTGTGTAATTCCAGATTATTGAAGAAGCAAAGCGATCCCTTCACGATGCCTTGTGTGTAATCCGGAATCTTGTTCGTGACAACCGTATTGTGTACGGCGGTGGGGCAGCCGAAATTTCTTGTGCCCTGGCAGTCAGTGAGGCCGCAGATAAAGTAAGAAAGCAGCAGTTACGACTTTATTTTGTCTTTATGTCTGTATTAAGAGATTCCAAAAAAACTTGAAAAAGCTTCCATTAAGCGCATGTTCTGGAACTTCCTGACATTTGCTGATAACTGGTACTAAAAGTTTTCCTTCCCCTCTCTGTACAAAGTCATTACTGGTGATTTTTATGTTAAAAAGTCTCTCCTTTTATGGTAAGAGCAGTACAAATTACTGTAATTTGAAGTATTTATCACCCAAAGGCATGTGTTCAGTTCCTGAGGTGCATATTCCCAAAAAAGGTGGTATACCATGTATATATTTTGGAGCTACTGGGAAGGTCTGCTTTTGCTAACACCGGAGTTAACAGCCGTGTCCATGTAAATTTCTTTTCCCCTAGTGCCCGTCTCTGGAGCAGTACGCTATGAGAGCTTTTGCAGATGCCCTGGAGGTAATTCCCATGGCACTTTCGGAGAACAGTGGTATGAATCCCATACAGACCATGACCGAAGTGCGGGCTAGGCAAGTGAAAGAAAATAATCCTGCCCTTGGCATTGACTGTTTGCAGAAAGGAACAAATGGTAAGAACTGCAGCGTGGAGAGGAGAAGCGTAACAGGGTTGTGTTTCTCAGAAGGTCATAACGCTTACTGCTTGCCTCTCGGCCCTTTTCAGTTGGGAACTCTCGCCCCTCGCCGTAGTAAATGGGAATGCGGGGGGAGAGACACGTGTATGTCTACCAGGTAGAGAATACATAATCGCTTGAAAACTTGTATTTGGTGGCCAGCTTAGTTGAAGAGGTTGGCTGACCATGTGGTACAGCAATAAAAGCTACGAGGCCAGGGCAGGCTGTGATTTAACTAGCACGATTTAGCGGTCCCGGTCGCGCAGCAGCCCGACAAGCAGCTGCCTTGAGACAACAGGAAGAAGCCAGCCCAAGGTTGGGAATGCCTTGAGGTAGTGCTGTCCACGCCAGCCCGTGTGCGTATATGGACCAGTAACAGGCACCTGAAGGCAAAGAAACCCATGTCTGAAAACTTGATTTCGCCCGGCTGCGCGCTTTTCCCACTCTGCTGCCGTTTTCAGAACGTGGCAAATGGTGGAACAGAACGCGAGGCCCTGTGTTTATGTCCGTGGGTAACCCTTCTTCGGCAGGGCGTTTCCGCTCTGCGGCGTTTTGGAACTTGCGCGGCGGTTGCTCGGCCCTTAGGATGCTTCTAGTATTTGTGTACGGAAACTGCGCTCTCCAAAAAAAATAGTGCAGAAAGGCGAAAAGCTACGCTTGGGGAAGACTTAGTTGGGGAAAAAGAGTTTGGGTCTTCATGTTGCAAGATCTTTGAGAACCCAGACATAAAACCCTAGTTTGTACAAACTTGTCAGCTATGGCGGCCAAGAGTAATAGTTTTAGAACGTTCTTTAAAACTACGCGGGAGTTACTATCTCAGGTTAAATGTTACGTCTGGGTGTGAGGAGGGTGTTAATTCTTCTTCTCCTTGGCAGACATGAAGCAGCAGCATGTTATAGAAACCTTGATTGGAAAGAAACAGCAGATCTCTCTGGCGACGCAGGTGGTTAGAATGATTCTGAAGATCGACGATATCCGTAGGCCTGGAGAATCTGAAGAGTGAAGACTGAAGGAAAGAAACGCCCAGGGGGCCACAGCAGTAGCGAAGACGATAGTGTTCTGATGCTTCATCTTCGGCTGTTTATTTCAGACACTTGTGTCACATGCTGTAATGGCTCATTGTCGGAAATAAAACACAGCATAGCACTGGTGGTTTCAAGACTCGCAACGATACTTTGGAAACATCTTTTCTTAGACAGGCGTGAATGAATATTCCTGGAAAACCCTTCTTGAGTGGATAGGAAAAAACCATTGATAGCGCAGTCATAAAATTCCATGGGTCCTTTTCCATAGCTCCTGTGAGCAAAGCCCAGAGATTCTTATTTGGAAGGGTCTGTCACTCTCCGGTGAAGCAAGCACGAAGTTGCTGCAGCCTCCACTAAGTCGTGGGTGTCGGCTGCATAGAGTATGAAGTTTCAGTCTGAAGAGTGAAAGGACGTGTGTTTCAAGCTTCTGGTTTTTTCCTTTGTGGAGCCCTCTAAGTGTGTTCCTGAAGTACGTGCAAGGAGGAGGCTTTTCAGGGGTAGGCACGTTCAGCCAAGTGGGTTGGGTTTTTTTCCGAAATTTCAGTGTGCACTGCTACATTTGAGCACACTTTACTTTGTAAGTCCCAAGTACGATCTTGGAACGGTAAAGTTACTATTAAGGTGCCTTGCTTGGGAAACGAGCAAAAAACAAGCGATAGACGGGAACTGACATGCAATTTTGTTGCAGATTTTCAAAGGCAGGGAAGTATTGAAAATAAGGACGTGGCATTACTTGTGTTCCACCTTGCGTGCACAGCTTGAAAGCTTCCTGGTACGGCAGTACAGAGGGAGCCTTACTCTTTACTGAGGGCGGTTAGCTGGCAGGTCTTGTTCTGGTTGTTACGTGCGATGATCACACATGGCTTGACTCAAACTGCCATCGGTGTCGACAGGAAGATGGGCAGAAACGGCCAGTTTGGCTTTCCTGGTGGGAGGGTTCTGGGACGGATTATAATGAAATGTGTTTCCAGAACTGGTTGAGGAAGAATCCTGCAAGGCTTTGTTTTCAGTGTTAGAAAATGAGTGCTGGGTGTTCCTTTGTTACTCTTGTGCCTTCTCCCAAATCGGTTTCGTTCACGTGCAGCCCGGTGGACAACGACAGTTTTGCTGCTGCCTGGGTCTGACGTTCTGAACCTACGCGTGGCTGTAACTGGGAATCTAAAATCCCACAAAGACATCGGCGCTGCGGAGTCCTCTCTTACTTTGTTTGGTAGCGCTAGAAGGAAAGGGGTGTAGCTGGAGCTTAAGTCATTTGGTTGTACTCACATACCCCTTCCACCTCCCCACCAAGTTGCAGGTGCAATAGGAAGCGAGAACACAGTTAGGGGAAGGACTAACAAACTGGGCCTTCCACTCCTTTCCCCTGCTGTGGGCTAACCACCGCAGGCAGCCAGGCACCCTGCAGCCCCTTGCTCGCTCCCCCGTGGGATGGGGGAGAGAACCGGAAGGGTGGGAGTGTGAAAACTTGAGATAAAGGCGGTTTAACGGGGAAAGCCAAAGCCACGCAGGCAAGCAGAGGAAACTCGGTCATCCAGCCGTGGCTAAGGCTGCTTGGGTTCAGCGCTGTGGGGTGGCAGACCTAGAGCACAGCACTCTCACCGGCTGCCCCGAAGAAAACCAACTCCATCCCAGCCCGACTGGGGCGCCTGCACGCCTCGGTGAGTCCAAAGTTCAGCTCTTAGCTCTTCCTCTGTCGCGTCGTCCTTCAGCGTGGCTTGGGGATCGTCGCACCTTTAGAACGGGAGATGCCAGGAAGAAACAGGCAGTGCTGCTTGCTGCTTCCGCTGCTCTGCTTCTGGATGCCCTTGCCAGGAGTTGTGGGGGAGGCAGAGGAGGGAGGGCTCTGCTGGCAACGCTGGTGGGTGAGCCGAAACCTGGATGGAATTAGGTGGTGGTGTGTTGGTTGTGTGAGGTTTTCTCCTTCCAAGGGCAGGTGTTGACAGTAAACTGCTGCCTAACTCACACGTCTCTAGGAACAATTTATTTTAAGAACAGTGAAATTGCGGTTTTGCTGATCTGGCTTATGGAAATGGAAGTTTTTGCACGCTGCATAGAAATACTTTTTTGACATTCAACCACATCTTAAGATGGAAATTCCGAAGCTTGGTGATAGAGCTTTGACAAAATTGTAAGAAAAGGAAGGTTTTGGGGGTTTGGTTTTTTTATTTGGGGCTTGTACTTCTGGTCTTCAACATAAAAACATAGTGTTACCGGCACTGCCAGTAATCATAGAACCATAGAATGG